>NC_133617.1:390062472-390294972 GCF_048593235.1 Sminthopsis crassicaudata
GAGTTTTGTGGGAGCTGTGGACAATCAGCAAAAACCAGCAGAAGACAAAAAAGTTTTAGAAACTCAAAAATGCATTATATATAGATATACACATATTTGTATAAATATATATATATATTACTGAATAATACCAATCCAAGATTTAATAACCCAAAAGAGAAAAAAATTTCAGACTTCTCTGGTATGAAGGAAGAACCAAAAATTTATACTCATATTTTCCAGATCATGGAGGAACCATGCCCTTAAGCCCATCCTATATTTGCAATGTGGAAGGGATAATTGTAAAATTGTGTTGGGGAGGAAGAAGGCAGTTAAGTGGCCCAGTAGATAGAGCACTAATCCTGGAATCAGGAAAAAACTTCCTGAGTTCAAATCTGGCCTCAGATACTTAATAGCTGGATGATCCTGGGCAAGTCATAAATTACCTTGCTTGTCTTTATTTCTTCTTCTGTAAAATGAGCTGGAAAAAAAAAATTGCAAGCCATTCCACTCTCTTTGCCAAGAAAACCCCAAATGGGGTTACAACTGAAAAACAACTGTACAAAAACAATTTAAGGGAGGAGAAATATGGACCTTCACCAGGGTAGTAATTCAGTTTACTTAAGATGTGTTGAGTAAGTAGAAGACAGTTGTATAAGAGAAGGCTAGAAAGTTTATTGGGAGCCAGACTGAGAGAGGGCCATGAAGGAAGCCTCCAGGAAATTTCTGTGCTTGCAATTGATGTCATCACAAAACTAACTTTGCCCTTTCTATAATTAATCTTGATACTGGCTTATGCCATGTAGACTGGTGTTTTAAAACGGGGAGGAGGGTTCAGAAGGGACTGTTTTTCTTTTCTATCTTTGTAGTCAGATGAGGGCAGGCTTAATGAGATACCAACGTACTCTACCACGTGGAGATTTGGATCTGTTAAAGTTCTGTCCTTACCCATCCCAACCTGAGATGCTTTAAACATACTAGTTAATATGCTGTCAGAACTCCTCCTGGCTTTTAGGTGGAATGATCCTATTTATAGTCAAGCCTCATGTTTAGGATAAGGAAATGGGAAGATATTTTCCTTGAAAGATTGAAAACTTGTTAACCCTATCAATCTTATATTTATGATCCCACTTCAGGACTAGTGAGCCTTTTTCCTTTCAAACAACCCTTAGGTAAATCCATTTTACAGATAATGAAAGAGGTTCAGAGAGTTAAAATACTTATCTATGCTTTTAGAGCCAATAAGTATTGGGTCAGGCCTATGGGATTTCCTGACATGAATGTTCTTTCTATACACCATGCTTGCTGCCTATAGATTGGACAAGCTGAATGGGGACCTAAAAGAAGAAGCTGAGGGACGGGAAACAGCTTGCAGTACCCTGCTGCAGAGCCAGGAAGAGAGTGCCTGCCGAACTAGTCGGGATATTGCTGGGATACAGGTCAGTCAGGAGCCAGCAACTGGCTGCCTGTCTCTTTTCCAGTTCTCTTTAGGGAATCGAATAGTTTGAGGAGATGGCTGCTTTGACATTTGAAATTTGAAAAGAGCCAGGTTTGTGGAAGAGGAGTGGGGTTACCTGGGAAGATTATAGACTACCCCAATGGAAAGAAAGGAGGTGTATATACTTATTCACAGTAGCACTTTTTGTGGTAGGTAGCAAAGAATTGGAAACAGAACAAATACCCTTTCTTTGGGGGATGGTTAAATAGGCTAGTCCATGAATATCATGAAATATTATTTTACTGTAAGAAATAATTATTATGAGTGTTTCGGAGGAGCCTGAGAAGACTTAAGTGAACTGATTCAGAGCGAAGTAAGCAGAACCCAAGGAAACAATATACACAATGGCTACTGAAATATAAATGGAAAGAACAATAAAATGAAACTGAACATTATAATTATAATTATAAAACTGGATCCTGGAGAAGTTGAGAAAAAGCACCTTCATTGCAGAGATAGGGGACTATGGAGGGTATGGAATATTATAGATACTGTCGGGTATCTGGGTATACTGATTTTTCTGAACCATTCACTCTGGTTTTTTTTTTTTCTCGATATTTATTATTGATTACAAGGATAGCATTCTGTGGAGAGGGAAAATATATTTGAAAATTAATGTGATATAACAGTAAAAGGTATTGATTAAAAAAATTAAGAAGATAAGGAGTTTGGAAGACAGATTACAGACCTGATAAGAAGCATTATATACTAATGATAGGGAATTTCCTTTATTTCCACATGTGTGCTCTTTCATTCCCTTCCTCCTCCTTTCCCTCCCGCCCCCCCTCTCTTTTCTTCCTTCAGTCCCCTCTCTATCTCTGTATGTCTGTGTTTCTCTTTATCTCTCTGTTTCTGTCTCTTACAGAGTAGCAAATAAATTCTTGATTTGCTTAATTATGACTTGATCCTTCAAAGGGTATAGAAACAAATGAAGAGGACTGCTATTCTAGATCTGATTTTGACAACAAGGAAGGGCAAACTGCTTCTCAAAATAGGAATAATAGGAATCTTGGGGGAAGTGATTATGCCATCACAGAACTGATAACAGAATAAGTGAGGAAAGATAGACATGATTCTATATGCACCTTAGATTTCAGGAGGGCAGATTTCCAAGGATTCAGAGAAAAGTGTAGGGAGAAATTAGCTGCTGAGGAATTGGAAACTCTCAAGAATGAAATTTTGAAAACACAAAAAAGAAGCAATTTCAGTAATGTGAAAAAAAAAATAACAAAATGAAGTTGCCTAAAGAAATTAGTGGAGATTACAGGAAACTCATCAAACAATGTAGAAGTTGAGATTTAACCAAAGATGGAAGCAAAAAGCAGTTAACAGTGGAGAAATACAGATATAGTACATGGCTCTATAAGAATAACATTAGAGAAGAGTTAAAGCTGGTAAAGTTTACTAAGGAGAACAAAAGAGTTTTGTGTTTTGTTTTTGTTGTTTAGTAATAGCCTGAAAAGGGAAAAAAGAGGATCAAAGAAGGAATGGGACTATGTCTCAGATGGTTGAGATAAAGGCAACTATTCAGCGCTTTGTTTCTGTTTTCTCCAACAAAGACAAAAATGACTAGAGTTTTTAAACCAAAGAGGAGGAATATGATAAGGGAGGTCCCTAATAAATTTTCCCCCAAATGATAAAAGTATTTTTATTTTGACATTTGGGTATGTGTTAATTCCTCAAGATATAGTCTTTGTCATCTTTTCCAACTTATATCATCAGCTTATTGCACTGTGCCTTTGTCAGAAACATAGATACCATCCAAAAATTTTCTGATGTTCTTGTTTTTGATTGTGGAGGCCTATTGGATCAGGGCAACTGAGTTTGATTCAAGTTCAATATCATTTCCTTAAAGAAGTAACACTATTTTTGAGCTTGAGAAACAGTATAACAATATTTGGTCTCATGCTTTGCTCTTCAGATATATGTTTTTCACTCCAGAAATTTCTGATTTCGACAGTTACAAAATGAAGTCTGAATATGCTCTTGAATAGTAATGACTAAGTGAGCATATTCAGACTTCATTTTGTAACTGGGTAATTAATGCCTTTGATCAAGTTTTTATATGTGACTGTGGGACTGCAGATTATGTGCATGGCTGCAAGTTTTGATTTCCCCACTGGAGCCTTTTTTTCTTCTTTCCAAGGAGACTGAGTCCATGTTGATATGGTTGAAATCCCTGCAGAAGGATTCTTCTGGGCCCTTTCACAATAACTATTCAACCCTTGAGAAAGACAGCAACATTTCCTGGGTTGTTGACAGTTTGATCAATTCATTCTAGAAGTGAATGGGACAAAAGCCCTAGTAATCTTTAATGTTTGTCACCAGATCCAGACAAATTACCTTCCAGGGCACTGAAAGACATTCTGGATATGATTCAAAGATCATTGACTGTATCTCTCCAGAGATTAAGCACAGAAAGGGAACCATGTCATTGAAGACTGATAAATGTCTTATTTAAAAAGGAAAAAAAAAAGACAGAGAGAAAGAGTAAGCTTAGTCTGTAAACTAGAAGCCAATAAGTTTCACTTTGATTTATTACTAAAAGGATGGTTATGGAATATTAAAAAAGGGAGTAATGTTAAAAAAAAAAAAAAGTAGCAACAACCACCATGACTTCATCAAGAATTTATTATTTTGATGCCATTTCTTTAACTTTTCAATAGACTGGTAAACCAGTGAAATGCTATAGATTTAGTTTACCTAGATTTCAGGAAAATATTTGGCAAATTATTTCATGCTGTTCTTTTTAAAAATGTTTGAAAATTTTGAAAGATGTGAACTGTAACATAGTATTAGGGAGATTCAGAATGAGTTAAATGATGACACCCCCCAAAAAAATAAGTATTAGTGTTTTGGAAGGAAGCATCCCAGGAATTTGTGCTTGGCCTTATGCTATTTAACATTTTAGTTATTGACCTGGATAAAAGCATTGACAGCATGCTTACCCAAAACTGCTAATGGCACAGAGCCATGAGGATCACAAACCTATTTGGATGATTGAGTCAGGGTTCAGAAAGATCTTGACAGAATCAAACATTGGACCAAATCTAATAAGGTGAAGTATTTATAGAAATAAACAAATTCCTACATGCAGATTTGAAAAATCTGTGTAAAAAATTTTTGCACAAGTGCAAGAGAGGAAAGATGTGACTGAATCCACAGTGGTTTATTTGTTTGAGGTCAAGCAAAGACTACTTGTTCATATATTGTAGAGAAGGTTCTTCTTCAGGTATCTATGAGGCAACTTCTAATTCTGTGATTCTATGATTATAAAATTCATAGATTCCCAAGACAAAAGGGACTTAGAGAAACTAGTTCTGACCCTCTTCTCCCCCCAAAAAAACCTCACCTCAAGATGAGTGAATATCAGCAATTATTCGGGATACATAATTGTGTTGTCTTTTTTTTTTTTTTTTTTTTTTATGTTGTCTTCTCTTTTTGAAGCTCTTAAAGGATGGAAATTCCCTTTATGATTTGATATCCTTGAACATCAAGAAATAATTTCTTATATTCAACCAAAATCTCACCTACTTTAATTGAAACTTGGTTTTACGACTCACTTCTCCATGAGAACATGGAGACACAAATACACAATCTTTACCTCACAAAAATCCATCAAATGTATTAAAGGTAACAGTTTTCAAACTTTTCCATTCTTTTTATGACTTTCATCATTTTAGTATCTACTCTATGTCCTACTTCTTCATATTATTCCAATGTATACTGACCAACAAAATATGCTTCTATAGGAAGTTTGCACCTTCCTCCAGTCTTCATTTATCAGGTGTCCTCCTTCCTGGATATCCTCTTATTGGGTTTTCATGATGTACTTTCTTCTTGGTTGTACCCCTATATCTCTGTCCTGAACAATACTGTTTTCAATGTAGATTACTCCAAACCTAAATATTCCAACCTCATTTCTTTTATACTCTAGTTCCAAATGCCTGTATTAAACGAGTTCCAACTAGATGTTCCATAGACATTTTGAACACAATATGTCCAAAATAGAACTTAATTGACTTCTCCTCTAAACATTGCTCCTAATGTTCCCTCTTTCCATCCAAAGCACTACTATTCTTTCAGGCACTGAGCTTCATAACTTTGGAGTAGTTCTCTATTATTCATTCTCATTTTCATTTGTCTGGTCATTGTCAAATCCTAACCACTCAATCTCAATGATATTTCTCCCATCTCTTTCTTCTTTATTCTCTTCAAAGCCAGTACCCAATTCCAGATCCTCATTGCTTCTTACCTGAACTATTGCTATAATCTCCTAATTAGTTTTCTGACTCAAGGCTGTTCCCATTCAGTCATCTCTACAGCTGTCATAATGATATTCCTAAAGCACAATTTTGATCAGACCACTCACCTGATTAAGATGTTTCAGTGGTTCCCTGTTGCCTTTAGGAAAAAAACGAAAATTCCTTTATTTTTAAAGCTCCACAATCTGCCTCCAGTCTATCTTTCCATACTCATTTTGTATTATTTCCCTTTACATACTTCATCCAAATTGGCCAATTTATCACTTGCTATTATGACAGCTCTATGCCTCTGAATGCATGCTGTCCCCTGTACATTGAAGGTCCTCCCTCTTTATTCCTGTCTCTTAGAATCTGGAGTCCCATCAAATGTTAGCACAAGTACAGCACTAGAAGAAGTCTTCGCTGATCTCTTCAGTTGTTACTTCTTTTCCCATCCCAGTTGAAAAATGGGGATAAAGCAGCACCTATTCCCTAGGTCTCTTGTGAAAATCAAATGAAATATTTGTAAGATACATAACACAGTGCCTGGCATAATGCCTGCTTAATAAATACTTGTTCCCTTTCCCTGTCCTCCAAAATTACTTTGTTGATATATATGATATTTTGTTATATATGTGTGTATATATATATATGCTGGAACTCTGTCTTCCCAGAAATCAGCTGGAGTCAGGATCACTAAATGTCTTTATTCTTGATCTTTTTTTTTTTTTTTTTTTTCCTGAGGCTGGGGTTAAGTGACTTGCCCAGGGTCACACAGCTAGGAAGTGTTAAGTGTCTGAGACCAGATTTGAACTCAGGTCCTCCTGAATTCAAGGCTGGTGCTCTATCCACTGTGCCACCTAGCTGCCCCTTATTCTTGATCTTTTACAGTCAAGGTCAGGGGGTTAGGCCTAGCTGCCTCACAGACACCTTCCTCCCTCAAACGCCAGGAGAGACTGAGTCACCTTCTGCCATGCTCTTAGCTTCCTCTTTAGTTATCATAATTTGCAAATATAAGATTCTAGCAGCCTGATTATAAATGATTTGAAGGTCCACTCTGAAAATGGACATGTAGGGTACCTTTATCTGAATGCTTTCTCACTCGCTCTCGAAGTTCTTAAAAGAGCTGATACCTTTTCAGTGGCCTGCCACTCATACAGTTAATGAAGAAAGAACACTGGGCTATGAAAGCTTCAATCCATGATATCCCTGAATTCTTTTGCCTAAAATCAAAGTTTGAGTTTCTGATACCGAATTGTACTTCAGGAGTGTGAATCAATAAATCTGATATTATTTTTCCTCCTGGGTCAAAGATCACACACTGTATTTATTCTAGTGATTAAAACAGCAATTTTCCAAATCATTCTAAACATAAACACTGTTTTATAAGTACTTGTAGGGGTTTGGGAAATCAAGCCCACCTGTGGAAGTGAAAAATCCACGAGGTAAGAAAAGAGGAGTTCCAACTCTCCAAAGACGATCCTAGCAGTTTTACAAGTATAAAACTCCACTCTCTCTAACTGCAAGGTCTTATCCCTGTAAGGTTTCTTAGAAATTAACTGAACTGTATTTTTAAAATTTTTCAGATTATATTTAATATACCACAATTCCTTTTTGCCTTGGGCCATAAAGCCTACTCCTGTCTTTTGAAATGAAGACACAGGAGTTTTGAATGGATTAATGGTCAGTGCTGATGATATTATCGCCCTTCCTTTTCCTCCTCCTCCTCCTCCTCCTCCTCCCTTGGCCCACGAAGGTGGGGCTGAGAGAAGTGGGTCAGGAATTGGAAAATTCCCCAAAGACTGATTTAAAATCCAACCTGAGCTTTGCACATAAAAAGAACTAAACCTCTTCTCAATGGAAGAGTAATCAATAAATTCCTTAAGACAATAATGCACAAGGTAAACCAAAAAACACTAAGAAGAATTTCTCCAACTGAAGTTCATGTGGTTCGTTTATTTCCCTCCTTAGCTTCAGCCACTGCTTTGTGTAGTAACCTAACTTTTTCTTCTTTTTCTCAACCTGTAGTTTAACCTGCAATTCTAGCAACTCTTTTTAAATTGTTTGTCGTTCTCTTTTTAACTCAACTTCTAGTTGTCGCATTTTATACTCTATACTGTCATACAAACACATTAACTCTAGGTTGCTCCCTCTCTGAGCTATATTTAATGGGTGTGGGGATAGCCTTCTGGGAGCTTGATTACAAGCTTCCTGCTGTTCTTCAGTGGTGATCTTTGTTAAAAGACCTTCCATCTGGCTCTTTAACTTCTTTATATAAGCATTATGTTCAACTGTATCCTTGAGCCTGATCCCAGAGTTACCTGGGTCCATATTGCCTCTCTGCCTTCCCTCCTAAAAGTGGCATTCCTGGCAGTTACATATACATATATATATATTGATAGATAAATATACTTTGATGATGTATACATATTTCTATTTACTTATCTATGTACATGTCTCCATGTCTGCCCTGCAAAATTGATGGAAAACTCCAGAACTGCTGGGCCTTGATGCCCATCTTCCAGGGCATCTTACCTCAATTAACTACTATAGGCAGAGAATTTCATCTTGCCTTCATATCTTTAGTACCTGGTACAATTCCTGGCAAATGTGAGTTCTTAAGAAATGCTTCTTGAATTAATTGTGTTCCAGCTGCTAAGCCAAAGGTTTTCTTTCTGGTTTTATCATAAACTTGCCAAATGATTTAAGCTCTCTATATCTTATTTTCTCCACCTGTGAAATGGGAATAGTTTTACTGAAGAAGAGTCCAATACAGGAAAAAGTAAAAGATCTCAACTTGCTCTAGATTTTGAGGAGTTTTTATAAACTTGCAATTGCAAAATTGCAAAGTTGCTTAAATTGTGGTTTATTGACCCCACATGGGTCGTGTAACTGAATGTGGTGTCATGAAATTATGGCTTGCTGTCAGTAAATGTTTGATACAGGTTTATGTACATGTATTCCTGGGGTCACATAAAAACTTCTCAGACAAAAAGGAGTTTTGAGTGGAAAAAGCCCTGCTTTTTTGGTGAACTTGGACAATAAGAGCCAAGCTGGTATGCTTAAACTTCCCCCAGAGAAAAGTGTAATAGAGGTCATAGATGTGAATTTTTGCAATACAGCCTCTTTACTTCTGCAAATAGTGACTCTGGACTTCAGGTATCATCATCATATTCATGGGGCTTGTCTGAAGAACAACACCACAGGGAAAGCTTTCAGCTACTCTCTGATAATGCTAAAAGACACAGTACTTGTTTGCCGATAGTTCAGCTGCCAAGTATCAGTGGTGTTCCTTTCTCATTGCCCTTTGAGAAGTCAGGATCATGGCTGCACTGAGGCATGTGAAGCTCCAGGTATGGGCAGAGAGTCTATCAGTGTTGGATATTGGGAGAAGCTGCTGAGTTGCTCATTTTATAAAGGGACCTGGACTCTGGGTCCATACCTGGGGCTTTCTCAGAAACTCTTCTAATTTGAGTCTTTGTTGTTCTCTTATTTAGTTGCTTTTCTATCATGTCTGACTCTGTGACTCTTTGGAGAGTTTTCTTGGCAGAGATACTGGAGTGGCTGGCCATATCCTTCTCCAGGTTATTTTACAGATGAGGAAATTGAAGCAAACAGGGTTCAGTGACTTGCCTAGGGTCACCCAGCTAGTGAGTGTCTGAGGCCAGATTTGAACTCAGGAAGGTGAATCTTTGTGGCTCCAGGGCCCAGAATGCTTTGAACTTGGTACACAGCATTACTAGTATATGTCACTGTCCCTTTTCCCCTAGGTAGGGAAGGCCGGCATTATGTCCAGTCGGTGACAGAGAAAAAGAGGAAGATGGATTCAGTGCTCAGGCTCAGCAAAGTCCCTTCCCTTTATCTCTAATGCCACAGATGCCCTTTCCCCTCCTGATCCTGTAACTGTTGCATTTTGCTCTGCGATAGTGAGTAGCACACAGCTGTCACATATTGATCTGAGGAGGAAAAAGCTCTGAACTTAGGAGCCAGGAGGCCTATATTTCAGTTCTAATACTGAATTGCTGTAGTCTTGAGCTGAATCTGTACCATGAAAAGGTCGATTGCTCTTTAAGGTCACTATTTCTAGCTTTTAATATTCTCCCTTCTCAGGTCTCGATTGATTGATGCCAGGAGACTCAGTCCTCAAGCTTTTGAGACCCCTTCTTCTACTTGCCTCCTGCCAGTTCTCTGTTGAGTTTTCAGCTTAGTTTCTGTACTGTAACAAAAGGCTTTAAGCTGGAAGGATATAGAGATAGACTAGACTCCTAACTAGTCAGATGTTGTACAGGTGAGGTACTTGTCAGCTAGAGGCCATCACAGTTAGGATATAACAGAGCTGGCAGGGTCTGGGCTGTAGGAGTTACCCAGCATATTAGTGTAAGAGGCAGCCAACTGTCTGTGCTTCAGTCAGTCTCTCCTGGTAGTGTTGTTCCACCCTTCCCTTATGATTAGCTTGCTCTGAATTTGTTTTGTGTTTCATGGATCATCCCTGAATTCTAGGTGTAGATATACTAGTGTCAGTCATCCTGCTCAGAGGACCCAAAGCTGGAAGGAACTTGAAGATGGGTCACTCCCCTCATTTTACTGTTGCATTTTCTCCAAGGTCAGGTTTGGTTATTATAATGATGAGCAAACTGACACCCAGAGAAAGGAAATAATTTGCCCCAAATCACAGATTTGGGATTAAAACCTAAATTTTCTGATGTCACTGCTTTTCTTCTTGCCTTTTTTGAGTTTATACTTGGCATATCCATAATTAGAGGATGTTGATTTTTTTTTAAGGGCCCTAGCAAGCTAAGAATCACAGTCCCCTGAATAGAAGAGTATCCCCTCCCTGGCTGACGTGGTGCTTTCTAAGTTCCCTTCCAACTCTCAGTCCTGTGGTCTTCCAGCCCGAGGGTTCTGATATTCCTGAAGGAGGTTGCTGTCCTCACTGATGCACCTGCACTTCCTGCTTTCCTAGGGTTGGCACTCATGGCAGCATTTCCCCGTAGGCTCAGGCACTTCAGCTTGGAGAGGAGATGAGTCTCAAATTCCTGAAAAGAGAAGCCAAGCTTTGTGGCCACCTTCAGAAAAATTTCCTGGCCATTGAGAAGGTGGGTGGAAGCTGCTCCGGGCCTGCTGGGTTCCCCAGGGTACTGGCAATCTCCTTAGAGGGCATTCCCAAGCAGCATCCCAGAATGGCTTCTGGGCCTTCTTCCTCCTTCGCTGGACCCACTTCTCTGTCCCTTTGGGTCCAGAGTGTGATGTGGTAACAGGAGTGCTACCAGCCACCCATCCAAATCCCTTACCTAAGCAGTCTAGGCATCCTGGGGCCAGCAAGATTGGCCCCACTCCTCTCTGTATGGTGTTAGAAACAATGAGAGGTTCCCCTTCAGGCCAGATCTAAGAGGTTGGCTGAGATCAGTAGAGACAGTGGGTAGTGAAGGCACTGGCCCACAGGCTTTCCCCTGGGAAGAGCTCGCTCCAAGAAATGACCAGAGATGAAAGCAGCCTTTTGGTGTCACAGGAGTCCTTAGACTCCTTATGGAGTGGGAGCAATGGTAATGTCTTGCTGCAGAAAATGAAGGTTTCTGAGAATACAAGACTCAAATCTGAGAAGAACCTCTGGGAAGAATTGGAGGTGAAATGGCAGAAAATCCAGGTGCTAAATGAAGACCATTTCCGAAGCCTGAAGCATCAGCAAGAGGTTTGTTGTCTGTACCTGACATGCAGGACAGAGCCTAAAGGCCACATTCCCAGGGCACAGTCCCAGGTCTGGTTCTGGCCAAGTATTTCAGTCCAGACAGAGCCAGCATCTATCTCCCTAGATTACATGTCCTCTGGGGAGGAGAGTAGTCATGCCCTAGACATCTAGGCAGCCCTGGGAGAAGGGAGCTTTAGCAGAGGCCTCCACAGCAGCCAGGTGAGTGGGGTTGCCAGGGAACCCAGTTCAAAATACAGAGCTTTGGCCTGCTCTGAGCTTCCTTCAATGAACACAGCAGGAGGAGTCTCGTCTCTTAGACCAGTGTCGAGCCCTGGACAAGGCTGTCATCCAGTTAACTGAGTTTGTGAGAGAGAACCAGACGTCACTCAATAGGATCCTCCAGGCAGAGCAGAAGAACAGGTGGGTGTGGGCTGGAGCTCAGAGCTCCTCTTGTGGAGGGAATGAATGAATGAATATCTGGTAGCCTCATCCCCCAGAGGTAGGGCCGACTTCCTTCCCCTCCTTGGTCAGAGAGCTGGAGTTCTAAGGCATCTTTCCAGATCTGTCTGCCTTGTCATTCCAAGCACTCTCCTTCCCCCTAATCCTTGCCCTGGAAAACAGCCTCCTAACCTAAGTGTTCAAAGTTTCAGGAAGCTTGGTGGCTGGTTCGTCTCTCTACCTGTCACTAGAGCCCAGTCATATTAGCACCATCCCTGAACTGAAGTGCCATTTCGGGGACTCTTCGCACTAATTAATATGGCTTGATTGCTAACATTTCCTTCTATTTCTAGTTTTAGCCTCTTCTTGTTTGTTACTAAAAGAGCTTACTGAGAAGTCACTAGAAAGGTGCTAGAGAAATGTTAGAAACCACAATGCTAGATTTGGAGTCAGGAAGAAGTAGGTTCAAATGCTTCTTCAGATATAGTTGTATGTCCCCAAGGAAATCATTTAACTTCTCTGTGCCTCAGTTTTCTCATCCATAAAATGAAGAGGATGGAATCAATGGTCTCTTAGATCTCTGATTTGAATCTTTACATCTTAAAGTTTTGAATCTGTGATCCCATGAATTAATAAAAATCTGAACGATAGTGACAACCCTGGGAGGCAGTGTGGGATAATGGAAAGAGCATATACCTTGGAATCTGACTCGTTTACTCTGAGAAATTGCACAGACTCTCCAGGCTTTAGTTTTCCCCTCTGTAAAATTGAGAGAGTTGAACTAGACCTCGGGGCCTTGCCTTCCACTCTGACCTCCCTCCAATTAACACAGCAGGAAAAAATTGACACAGCAACCCAAAGAACAGTGTGCTTTGCTAACTTGGGAGAACCCGTTAAGACTAAAGACTCTGGGTAGAATGTAGGAAGGAAGATGCACAAGACAACTTGCCATTGGCACAAATGTATCTCATTGTCTGTAGGTCCTTCAAGCTTTAAATCTTTGATCCCTTGAATTCATAAAAATCTGAATGATAGTGATAGGTATGATGGGTTCCAGAACTCTTCTGGTCCTGAATCTATGATCCTATAATAAATCTGAGATAGTAAAGTCAAACCCAGAGCTCCAGCACACCCCTCCCCGCCCAATGCACAGGCACACTAGCCACAATAGTGATGGGAATCTTGAATATTTCCAAGGATGCTTAGATTTTCCTGTTACTGTGATGTCCTCAGAGACGCTCAGGAGCAGTATGAGAAGGAGAGTGTGGAGAAGTTTACCATCCAACTGCATAATGACATTTCAGCTGTCAGGGAGTCTTTTGACATTGCACATCGGGAAGCTCGAAGTGAATTGGAAAAGGTGGGTTGGGGAGAAACTCGTGTGGGGGGGGAGAGGAAAAGGGGGGCAAAGAAGAGAGAACAAAAGCTAGAGAAAGAGGAGAAAGACAGAAAGAGAGCTAGAAAAAGAAAACTAAAAGAGAGTGGGAGAGGCTGATAAATTCAGCACAAGCAAGATCTAAGGCATTCTCCAGGCTCTCTTGCTCTTATTTTCTTACCCAATTTCAGTAACCATACAACTTTAACTTTCCTTCCTGATCACAATTTGGGAAGGAGGAGGACGGGTGGGTAGAGGTGGCTGGGCCTCTTAAATAGTCCCATAGACAGACACAAAGCATCAGAGAACTTGAGTTTGGATCCTGCCTCTTATATTTTCTAGCTGTGGAACTTTGGGTAAAATAATGACTCTTCTGGGGATCAGCTTCCTTTTCTGTAAAATGTAGAGGTTGCACTTGATCTGAAGTCTCTTTACAGTTCTAAGGCATGGGGCTATTTTCTTCAGAGCTCAGGGAAGATTGTGTTGGAGAACACACCAAATGAGCTTTATAATATAAAGCTTTACCCAGGAAACAAAAGGAAATAACATAGTAAAGTGGAAAGAGGGAAGATGTGGATTGAAATCCCATTTTGGAGACATTTTATGTGATCTTTTGTTCCCTGGGCTTCAGTTTCCTCACCTGTAACATGAGGATATTAGATTAAATGGCTTCTGAGGAGTCCTGGCAGTTTTGGATCCCAGAGCCTTTGTCAAGGTCTGTAACCTAGCCTATCCCTTTTTTCTGTTCTATATGAGAAAAGCCCATGTGACTTTTTCCATCATTAGGTTGTCTTTAGAAAAATGACTTTGCTGGGTAATCAATCATGTCAAATGTTATTCAGATCCAAGAAAAGAGTCAGGTCTTGGAAGAGTCCATTGGTCGGTTGGTCAGGGAAGTCAGAGATTTGAGTGACCATTTTGTCGCTTTGAGCTGGAAATTTGATCTTCAGGAACAGACCTTGAACCTGAAAATGTCTGAGGTAAGTCCCTGGTGAGGGACTTGAGAGCCTAGAGGGATGTCCCTATGGATGATAAAATAAATTTGTATGAATGGGAAATTATTTCAGGCAGATACCCCATCTCCACTTCCTTCCCCCCCACCTCACTGCCCCAACCAGGTCTTTGGTCTTAATTGATGCCTCCTAGTCAGTTAGGTTAGCAGAAGATGCTGTTCTTTGGGTTTCTGTGCATATTCCTCCTAAGTAAGGACCTCTTAATTAAACATTTAAATGAGGGCTCTTTCTTTGAGTTTTAGGAATTTTACTTAAGCAGGCTTGATCATTTTCTCCTACCCATTTCCTACATTGTACCAAATGCCTTCTCCAAATCAGTAATTATTATATGATAAATCAGCATTCACATTAGAGAGGAGAAAAGGAGAAAATCCACCCTCAAGTCTTCTAAGTCCAAATGAGATGAATTAAAAGATATTCTCCATAGCCAGCTAGGAATGGGAAGCCCCTAAGGTAGCTCACCTGCATCTATATTGAGGTAGTGGGTTTTGATGGCATCAATCACCATGGATGCTTTCTAACTTTCTAATTTTGTGCAGGGAGAGATGCCTTTTTTCTGAGGTGTCTTAGGAATGCTTCCTTATCTTTCCAGAGCTCTGGGATATTGACTGGGGGGAAAGCAAGGCAATATCAGCTATCTGTACTCCCAGTTTTAGTCTTTGAGATCTTTGTGCTTTTTAATTGATTGATGGGGTAAAGTTGTATGAAAGGGAAGCAGGCAACGAGAGCCATGGGATGGCTAAGGGTTTTTCCCAGCTTTGGCTGAACTCTGAGAAACTGCTCTATACAAGTGGTTTATATATATATATATATATATATATATATATATATATAGTTTCTAATTTCATTTTTAATTCTTCCGACCCAGATGACCAATTCTGCAGCATGATATAGGAACCATGTGCAGGTTATATTCATTCACGCCCTTTTTTGGCCAATGCTTCATATATTAGAGTGTCTTAAGCCAATGAGTCAGGCCAGTGGGCAATAGCTCTGAGCTAGAATAGAACCCTAAAACAACCTCCTTGGCCTCTGTCCTTGTTTATGGACAGTGCTGAGCACTTGGGATGGCATTTTCTAGTTTGTGAGACTGGGATCTCTGGTAATCCCATGATGTTCAGAGACCCCCAAAGTCATCTTTCTTCTCCTTGGGACTATTCATCATCTATTACGTGTTAAGGCCTGTTCAGGATACAAAGACATAATAAAATACTTGGGAGTTTATAATGTAAACTGCAGGGGTAAAGTGCACATCTGTAGTCCCTGTTACTGGGAAGGCGGAGGCTGAAAAATTGAGTTCAGGACTTCTAAGATATCATAGGGATAAATCCAACTAGATGTAACTCTAGCACCAAATGGTGAGCTGTCTAAGAAGTTACAAACCAGCCCAGGTTAGAAAGAATTCCAGAACAGGCCAAAGCTTCTGTGCTTAGATCACTGATGAAGACTGGCCTAGGAGTACAGCTCTATCTCTTCTTTTTTTAATAAAGCTTTTTGTTTTCAAAACATATGCATAGATAGTTTTCAACATTCACCCTTGCAAAATCTTGTGTTGCAGTCTTTTTTCTCCCTCCTTTTTCCTCACCTCCTCCCCCTAGACTGCAAGTAAATGTATGTTAACATGTACAGTTTTTCTGTACATATTTCCACATTTATTATAACAGCTGTATTTCTATCCTGGATAAGATAGAAAGATCCATCTTTAAAAAAAAAAAAAAAAAGCCAAAACTCACAAATAACTGTAATGAGACAAAACATAAATATCTCAAAATTAAGTATGGTGCTGCTGCTGATGGTGGTGAGACATTGGGGAAGGATTTCTTGAATAGGGAAAGACTTCATGATAGAGATAGTAAACTGAGTTTGGCTTTGAAAGAAGGGAAATATTTTCAATATAAATGTGGGGGAGAGACCATTTCAGATACAGGATACATTTGCACAGAAGATAAGATGCGATTGGGAACTACAAAAGGTCCAATGTGTTTGAAAGATAAATCATAAAAGGTGGGCATATAACAGTGCTGAAGAGAAGCAGTTGTTAGCATCTCAGAGGAAAGTTAGGGGTGTTAGTGTTCTTTAAGGAAAACCCAATTTCAGATAATGGGAGGAGGTGAATTGTCCTAGAAGAGATGAAGAAAGAGGCAAGTTTATTTATAAGAGAATAGAAATCCTGTAGAGCAATGGAAAGTCATATCACATTTACAGAGATCCATGTATATGTCTTATCTCTCTTGTAAGCTATAGGTCTATGAGGGCAGGGGCCATTATCCTTGTCATCTCTGTATTCCCCCATCTCTCTACAACATGTTTTACTGAATCCTGCACTTAGAAGTTTTTTTTTTTTAATGTTCTTGATTCAGTGCAACTTCAATAAGCTGAAGGAGGAGAAGAAATCAAACATGTCAGATGCCTCTCTGCTCCAAGATAAAACTCCCCCAACACCATATTGCCCCGAGGATTAGGGCTGGATCCCCGAGATTAGGCACAGTACCTCCAGGATTCCACATTCACCCTGTATCAGGGTCAGACAATTCCAATCTAAAACCAGACTCAACATTAGTACTAAGTGCTTGCATTGGGACAGGCTCTGGAAGAGATACTTAAAGCTAAAATTTTTATCTGAATTATCAAAAATTTGAATAAAATATGTTTTCTGATCCCTCCCAAAGGGATAAGATAGCCACACAGAGACTATAATATTTGATTCAGCAATGATGAATGAATGAGGTTTTGAACAAAAATTATGTGAAGTTTTAATCAGTACAATTTTGTACTGATTAGAGGATGAAGAAAGGCTTCTTGGAGAAGGTATTGAGGTCAGACTAGGGTTTTTTGGTGGGGAATTTCTGTCTGTCCTTGCCTCAGATTTCCCTTATCAGAGTATATCCTGATCTACTGGCATAAATGCCCTGATCGTTCCCTTTAAATTTCTGGTTCTCCAATGCCATGATTCAAGGAAATTCCAATAGACTTGAGATGGAAAATGTCAGTCATATCCAGAGAGAGAACTATGGAGAATGAATGTGTACTATTTTCACCTTTTTGTTTATTTTCTTTCTTGTGGTATCCCCCACCTTTAGATCTCATTTTTCTTGTTCAATATGACAAACATGGAATTATGTTTAAAAGGTTTGCACATATTTATTAACCTATATTAGATTGCTATCTTATGGAGGGAGGAGGGAAGGAGAAAAATTTGAAACACAAAGTCTTACAAAAATAAATGTTGAAAACTATCTTTCCATGTATTGTATAAATAAAATACTATTGGGAGAAAAGAAAATCTCTGGTTCTTCCAGGCTGGACTTGGAGAGGCTCTTCAGGGCATAAAGTAGAGAAAAGGTAGAAGTCAGACTCAGGAACCAATAGATCTTCTTTGTATGGTTCCTGCTGTTTTAGGAAGAATTTTTCTTCACTGGAGTCTCTAGTCAGGATAGCTAGCTGAAGTACAGGCCCAACAGCTCTTCATAATGATTTTTTAAAAATAACCTTAAATACCAGGAGCACCTTCTTCCTGGCCCCCATGAACCTATGTCCTATTTCTTCTTCCTGCCTCTGACACAAAACCAATTCTTCACACTTCCAGAGCTTTAAGACTTTCACCCAGGATATGTATATGGGGGCCTTGTGTTTCAGGCAAAAAAGGAGTGTTCGGAAGAGGAGAAAAAAGCGCTAGAGAAATTCATTCAGTGGCAGAACGAAACCATAGTGCATCTTAAAGAATTACAAGAGAAAGTAGAAAGCTTCCTTAAGCAGGTTGGTGCTGGAACATTGAATCATTCCCTTTCCTTCATTCCCTCACCTTTAGAATAACTTTGGCTTAAAGAAAAGTCAGTTTGTGGAGATAAACAGGATGGAGCCTTCTTTGCTTTATTTTCCCCTTTTTCTCTGACACCTCCTCCCCCCATCTGGATATTTTTGTCTTTTTTGCTGTTTTTGTTCCCTCTCTCTCCTATCTTTACCCACCGGTATGTCTCCCCTTCTCTCTCTTATCTTCCCTCCTAACCCTCTTCACTCCTCTCTCCACTCATTTTTGCCTTTCTCCCTCCCTGCCTACTAGTGAGCACTGAATTTGGAGTCAGAAGACCTGAGTTTAAATAAATCCTGGCTTTGCAATTTCTCACCTATGTGATCTTTCTGGCCCTCTGTTTCCTCTTCTCTAAAATAAAGAGGAGAGGAATTGGACCTCTAAAGCTGCTTCTACTCTGCATCTGTTGGTTTTATGATCCTGTCTCTCCCTCCTACATTTCTCTCTTTTCCTCTTCTTCTCTGTCGATTTCCATGAGCATCTGTGATTGTAAATGGTGCTGAGGTGGGCTACAGAGGGATGTTATATCCCCTAGTGACTGTCCTTGTGGGTTAGATCTTATCCCAACACATGTGGGGTCTGGGGTCCGGGGTCAGATTGCCCTAATGAATCTACAGTTGCATACTCCTGATGCATCTATAGTTGGACTGTGTCCTTTGGCCTTCCATTGTTGAGATATTCTTGCTTCATCTGTTTTGTCCCTTTTGAAAAAATTCCTAATCCTGTCTCTACAAAATACTAACTACTTTGTAGTTCTGAGTATCCTGTGGAGGCAGACACTTTCAGTGGTGGTGGAGATTGGAGGACTAGAAAGAAACATTGGGAAGGGAACAAAATCAGGAACGAGTGGGCAATCTAAGTGACTGTGTCACTTAGATTTTAAGAAATGATGTAAAAACAGCTGGGGTGCTCCTGAGCTCAGAACTTTGGGATCTCCAGCTAGAAATGCAGCTAATTCTTCCCTTCAGAACAGCCTGTGACTAACTGTGGGCCTGCCCTGTCTGATCTCTTTCTACTGTGTTTCAGATAGGAGATGTGAATGACAGATGTCTCCTCCATAGGAATGACTCTGATCAGAAAATAATCACTGAGAGTAGAACCCGGTAAGGAAGCTTCCAGATCCCCACCCAGGACTTGGGAAGCTCTTGGGTTCTTTAGTGGGAGAAAAGAGGTACTCCTGTGCTCCATTGGGGTGGGCTGCTGTTGGATCTCCCCCATAAACACATGATCCTGTACTTGCCTGTGCCTCTGAATTTCCCCTCTAGCTTGTTTGGAACTAATCCTGGCACCCAGGGTGCTCTCTACCACCTTCACTCAGCCTCAGTCACCTGGCAACTTAATGAGCATGTTGACTGGCCATTGCTGATGGCTGGAGATGGCATCAGATCCAAGTCAACTTCCTACATAGGCTCAACCTCTGTTACCTGTTGTTCTCCATTGGCTGGGCACCCCTCCCCTCCCTTCCTCCCCTTAGCACAAAGAACTCTGAATCATGATTTCCTAGCTTGCCCAGTGTCAATTTCAGAGGGGAGAGAATTCGAAGGCTTCTGCTTTTTTTTTTTTTTTGTCCTTTCTCCCCAATCCATTGCTCTGTCCAGACTAATGGAGGATCTGAGAAATGCTGACCTGGAAAAGATGAGTTCCCTGCATCAATACAGAACTGTTTCCTCTCTCCAGTCAACCATCCCTGTTCTCCATCAAAGGTCTCCAGTGGGAGGCCACGGAAGGGGAATTGCCTCAAGTTTCAGTCTCTAAAGGCGTCCCCTAGGCCACTTTTATCTCTGCCTGCTGATGGTTATTTTTGTGTTTTGGGGTCGTGAAGAGGTTCGGTTGTGGTCCTTGAGGATCTCACTTCATACAAAGAACTCACTCTACCACTGCCACTCACATCAAAACAGAATTTGTCAGATTGTGGAGGTGCTTAGAACCTGGTGCTAATGAGGCACAGTAAGAGTGCACAACAAGGAGCTCCCTCAAAGGCTAGTTATCTGCCCATCTATGTTTTGAGCTCTGCCTCCGGGACCCGGAACAAAGGCTGTTCCAGCCCTGGCTTTCTTCCTGATCTCAAATGACACAACAACCCTGCCTTGGACCTGGTTCCCTCTCCAGCCAAGGAGCTGCTCCTTTCATCCCAGCCCCACTGAGATGGAGCAGGAGCAGCTCCTTGCAGAAGGGAGGTGTAGGGTGTGCCTGTGGCTGGGGCTGTCTGTGCTGGATCAGCTGATCTTTCCTCCTTTGTCCACAGGAAACATGAGATGGGGATAGTGAAGCAGGAACTGGCAGTAGTGCTCTCTGCCTTGCAGCTACTCAAGGAGGACAATCCTAACAGGAAGATAGCGGAAATTCAGGGCAAGCTGACTACGGTACAGGAGGGCTCAGCATCTTTGGTCCTAGCTATCAGCAGGCTCCTCTGCTTGCATTTGCTCAAGCCTTCAGTATCAGACCATTAGTAGCTAAAGGAGGGTTACAGAACAAGGGAATCTGGAGGGAAGGTCTGACTGTCCACACATGGCACTTAACCTTGTGGGAAGAGTGGACAGATGCTAAGAGTTTGGATGGGAGGGGGGGAAATGGATCCTAAAATGAGAGACTCCCTCATCTCCATGCTGATTATAGCTCCTTGAGACCTCTGAGCCAGCCTGAGCAATTTGAGTTTGGTCTTAGCCCCACCAACCTTCCCAAAAGGGTTTCCCACTCCATGTTTTTGTTTTCATTTTGTAAAAGAATAGGGAGAAGAAGAAGCTTACCCAGAGTTCCCCTGTGAGACTGGGACAGAGCCTACCTTAGACCTATGGTTTAGGGTGGATTTAGAGTTTTTCATATCATAGCCCATAGGTGGATATGTTCTAGTTTCAGAGTCAGATAATGAAGATGGAAAACAACATACAAGACAACAAGACCATACAGAACCTGAAATTTAACACTGAAACCAAACTGGTAACAAGAACCTCCCCTTACCATAACCCTGTTTGTCTGAGTTTTAATCTTTAATGTCCCACAGAACTAAGAGGATGAATGTTCTCTGGTCTTGGAGGCTATGTGGGAACTAAAAGTGTCCTGCTCCAGGCCAGGGATTTCTCATTTGGTATTCCTGCTGGGTTCCCTGAGGAGAAAGAATAAACAAAGGCCCCCAGACCTCTTTCCTCCCCCGGGGCAGCCAGATTCAGGGTGGCCAGGAACCGGGTTAACTAGCCTGTGCTCCCAGTCCTTCTGGCCCCAGAGTGCATTTACCTTGTCTGTCAGAATCTCACCTCAGACATCTTGGCTAAGAAGAATGTCTTCCTATGATAAGAGCTTTTCAGCTGACTGGAGTAGTTTACTCAGGGGAAGATAAATGGCTGTTTAGTTTTCTTCCTAATCTTGGCCACTTTTTGTTTGTTTCCTGGCATTCCTTTAATTAATCCATCAACCATCCTTCTCTCTCCAGAGTCAGGTTGACCCTATCAGCATCCTAATCTTCTAATATCTCTCTCTGCTGCTGCCATCAGAGGGTAGAAGAGATTGCTCACCTCCGGGAGAATGTGATGCAGTTATGGAGTGAGGAAGGACCCTGGACCCTGACGCTTGGTAGCAAAAGAATGCTCATGTCCCTTGTGAGACAACGATTTTTTATCAAGGATGTGGGCCCTGACGAGGTCACCCAGATAAACAGATGGGGCATTTATCAGGCAGTGAGGTAGGGAGGAGACCTAGGCCATTATGTTAAGCTGAGACACCTAGGCTATCTTTGGGTTTGGGACTCCTGGGCCCTTATCTGAATCTATCCCGGGAGTGATCCTGTGTGATCCCTTTTTTTAATTCTGAAGGGGAGGGAGCTGCCAGAACCAAGCATTTGAGAAGCACCTACTATATGCCTGGTGTTGCTGTTGCCACTGGGGATGCAGACAGAGTAAAAAAGAAACAGTCTTTTCCTCAAAGAGTTTACATTACATTACATTATAAGGGGAGACAATGTATACTCTGAACTCTGGTTGCAGCATGCTCTGAAACAGAAAAGGGAAAAAATATAAAAGGCCACAAAGCTAAAATAAACTGCTTTTTTTCTGGGAGGGAGAGCCCAGATAAATGCTCTGATCAGGCGAGGGTGGTGGACTAGCTTTGATACCAAATGATTCAAAATCAAAGTTGCCAGCTGCCCTCCTAGGGCTCTGTTTTTGAAGAGGCTGCCTCAGTGGACACGAGCTGGGACAAGAGAAACATCTGACATCAGAAGCTGCACAGTGGTAAGGACTGAATAAATCAGAAGGGATGCAATGAGTCTGTGTTTTTGTTGCCAGGTGGCTGAAATGGAAAACACTTTTACTCAAGCTTTTAGCTAAGGGAAGGCCAAGAAAAGTCTTTCACCTCAGGGGTCCTAGTGGAGAAGCCTACAGATCTGGAACCTATTCATTGATTTGACTTTCCTCTCTTCCTAGAAATAAAATGCTTTCTCTTATGTGAAATTGACTCTTGTTGCTCACTTGTTTCTGACCCCATTTGAGGTTTTCTTGGCAAAGATACTGAAGTGGTTTACCATTTCCTTCTCCAGCTCATTTTACAGATGAGGAGACTAAGGCAAATAGGGGTTAAGGGACTTGCTTAGATTACATGGCTCTAAGCATCTAAGGCTGGACTTGAACTCAGGGCTTCCTGACTCAGGGCTCAGGCTCTATCTTCTGCTACCTAGCTGCCCTGAAAATGACTAGGAATCTTATTTATTTGGGGAAGTGGATAATTTAATGGGGATTGAAATATCTGGGCAAACTCTTTTGTCCTGCAGTTTTAGTAGGAACATGCATTTCTTTCCATTCCCTCAGAGAGGGAGGGGGGCGGTCTGTATCTAACTATTAAAATAGGACCACCCAGTATGGAAGGTTCTCATCAGAGAAGGTACTGTGTTTTATGAGCAAAGCAGAATTGAATTAACTCAAAGGAAACTCGAAATCCACAAAATTAGAAAAGCCACCCCAAATATTCACGTGGACTATTTGAGTCTGACTGTGGCTGAGCATTCTGAGCTCATATTGGTCTGAGCAGCCAGAGTCGGACACACTGTAACTCTATTCTAACATGGTGATGTCTTTTTGGTGGTTTTTGAAAACAGTTTAACAACAATTAAAATAGATTTTTGATTAAAACTAAAATGTAATTTAAGAATGAACAGCTAATTCTGGAGGATACTGAGTTCCCATTAGGTCAGTAGCTCAGAAAAATTAGCAATAGCATAATCAATTTTTTTAGTTTTTTCTATAGAGCAGATGATTCCCTCAGACAGAAAAAGTCATGCCTTGGAGACTCAGAATAGACTGGTCAGAGATGGCGGGGAAACAAAGCATTTCCTTGGGGTTGGGGTAGGGAGTATCACTGAGCTTATGAAGAATTGGAGATCTCAGATTGCAAGGTCCTCTACTGGGTGAAGCAGGATTTTGTTAACACTAGTGAGATGACAGGACAGTAGCTTCCTCCTCCCCATTCAATGCAAAAAAGAACCTTTTAGTAGAGCTCAGATTCTACCTTTACTGCTGCTTGAAGGCTCTAGGGAAGAAAGGACTTCATGTTTCTCACTCTCAGCCCAGGGATCTGGTAACAAAGTCAGTCTGACTAGCCAAGCTCTAATGTAGGCTCCTGAAAGCTTAATAGACAGGTTTCTATATTCTAGAGATTCCCCCATCTCACTCCCAACCCTCAGCACAGAATACAAGAGAAGCCAAGTACTATTTGTATTAGTTAGGGTTCTAAGAAACAGGCAGGACCCAGACCTAAGGTTATCCTTTATTATTAGCCTTTGAAGGAAGGAATGAAGAGGATCATGGGAAGCTGGATCCTAGTCGTTACTTTTCTTTAATTCCCCATTTGCCATACATGGGGGCCAGAATGACTCTAACTTAAGACCCCCCCAGATTTTCACAGCTTTTTGCCTCTGGATAGAGTCGTAGTTGACTCATACCTTCATGGAGAAGCCAGGTTGATACAGAAGCAGCTGAATCCAATTAATATGCTTGAGAGTTGTAGTGTTTAGTATTCTTTAAAATCCTCCTTTCCTTCAAAACCCTGCAAGTGACCCAAGAGTCAGTGTTAGACTTCTAAAAGCTGCTCCCACCTCTCAGCTGGGGAGGGGGAATGCCAGAAGCCCTGAAGGCTTCGTGCAAGACAGAACTGAGAAATCTGCTCAGTTGAAAGTTCAAGGGACCCCAGAGAGCCCCTGTATTTCCAAGTACTCTGTAAGATGCCCTTTAAACCCTGCAGAGAACACAGGGGAGGAGATTCTCCAGCTGTTATCTCATGAGTAAATAGACAGTGTTTATTCATTTAATCAACACATCACCCTTTTCTTCCTGCCTCCCTGGGAGAGCACTTGTAGTTCATCAAAAGATTTGCTTCCTGCCAGCCTGGTCCAGTGCCATTCCCCCCCCCCCCACCAAGTGTCATCCCTGCCTTGCTTCATGCTATTGGGAGAAACACTTAAAGAAGCTTGAGTTAGCACTTTAAGATGTCCAGAAATTATTGTCAATCCCGGTACCTTCTTAAAGATCCTAAAGCCAGGAAGTTACTTCATTGTGGAGAAGGAGAACATAGGGGATATGACTGCCCCCATGGGGTGCTAGAGGCATCATCTTCTGTAGTGACCTGAAAACTAAGTGGTTTGGGAAAATGGTGGGGTGCTGGTTAAGGCTAATGGTTGAGAGCCAGGTAGCAGGGAGAATCAGCTCTCTGTCTCTTTATATGTACACACATATGTGTACATATATATGTATCTGTATAGCTTCCTGGCAGTAGGACACCTAACCCATTGGAGTTTGGGACTCCCTTTTAATAAATGATGGGAGATGAAAGTATTAATGATAGTAAGAGAGGTCATACTCAGGTCAGGATAACCTACTTCATCCTGCCACTGGACCTAATTGTTTCAGTGCCTGGTCTAAGAGGGAAACCTAGCCTCTCTTTTCAGTCCCATCTCTGTGAGAGGGCAAAGCAGCTCTGATAAGGCTGGCTTACACTTCCTCTAACTGATCCATCTCCAGGGCATGTCTGTCCAGATCCCGGCCTCCCACACTGTGGAGCTCCTGGGCCACATCGGACGTCCAGTTGGCAAGCAGGTCACTAAAGTCAGGTGTGCTGGTGTTGAGCAGACATAAGGAGCTGGGAGCTGGCTCCTTCCAGAAGGACTGTGGCAGCTTCCTTTTGTGCATTGGGGTGATGTGGCCATACTTTTTTTCAAGCCTTAGCCTCCTACTGTCAGACACTCTCTGCCTAGCATATTGACAGAGACCGTAATCAAAGAGCTCAACCAGAGGCCCCAGCTTTTGAGACCTGTCTCTGCTGGAGCTGAACCTGGCCTGGCAATCTAAGCCCTTAGGGAAACCTGCAATGTCAGTGTCCTCATCCTCCTGGTCCCCACTCTGGACGATTTGCATCAAATCTGCATAGTAGAGCTCCCTTGCAGATTTACCAGGTGGGCGGCAATCCTCATAAATGTTGCAGGCATCTGGGTCATCATCTTTTGTCTTCTGACCAAAGTACTTCTGGATGTCACAACTGATGAGCTCAGAGAAGCGGAGGAGTTGCAAAGTCATCTCAGTGCTACTTGGGCTTGACCTGGTGGGACCTGTCACCAAGTTCTGGTCCGACCTCTGGCATCCTGGACTACTTCCCGCCAGCTCCAGGTTGTCTCCAGGCTTTTCACCTTCCTCCTCCTCTTCACCATCTTCCTCCTCCTCCTCAGAGGTTTCAGGGAAATCTGGATCTCGGTGGCCAGATGTAGGTAAGAATGGCTGATGGAAGGCAGCCTGAAGCCTAAAGTCACATAAATTTCTGATCACTCCAGCAGCCATCTCCTCTCTTGAGGCTAGGAGCCTTCCAACGCAACAGATGTTATCTAACTGGTAAGAGAAGGCAGGGGAAGAAAAATAAAGACTTAGTCAATAGGTTTGACAAAGTCATATTTGAGCAACTCAATTTGTTACCCTACCTCTGCGTCTCTATTTAGGCAGTTTATCAAAAAATACACCCCCCTCCATCTCTGTCCATTAAGCCAACTCATCCTTCAAGGTCTAATTGAAATGATGAACTCTCCATGACCAGAAACAAATATGTATGTTTCATTTTGAACTTCCCCTTCCTCACTGACATTATTCCCCCACTCCCAGCCCTTTTTCTTAGTAACTCAGCTTTCATAGTCTAGATTCAATTCAACACAAATTTGCAGAACATTGGAACACTGGAAGAAAGACAAACTTTATTTTTATATCATAAAGTTCCTTGCTCTCATAGAGTTTATAGTATGGCAAGGGATACAGAAATGAACACATTTCTATAATACAAAAGTTATACAGGAAAACATATGCCTAAATACTAATGTAATAGAAGATCAGAGGAGGGAGAGAGTTATGTTGCCTTGAGTGTTCAGGGAAATCTTCCTAGAGGAAGTAGGATTTCAGCTGGCACTAATGGATGAATCAGATTTGAAAAGGGGGAAGAAATGGCCTTCTAATCTAGGGATGAAGTATGACTACAGGTACAAAATAACAATTAAAGATAACTTATTGAGGGAATGGTAATAAAATTTCTCAGGGAAGACCAACGGGATTTATGGGATAAGGTAAGTTGAGGAAAGATTGTGATTTCCACTCTAAGGATTTTATCCTATAGGAAGTGAAAAGCCTTTGAAGTTATCAAGTCAGGGAATGACAGGATGCATGAAAGTGTTCTTGATGACTGATAATGAGCAATGTACACAGGATAGAACAGTGTGGGGAGAGTCATGAAGCAATCTTTCACAGAAATTTCAGACTCTTAGGCCTAAGAAACTTTAGAGACCATCTAGTAAACCTTATTATCTGAAATGGGTAAGGGGAAGGGAGGGGGTGCTGAACACATACACATAGTTTGTTACAGAAATGTTAACCTCACCAGAGAAACAAGTGGGGACATGGAAAAGTGTGGTGAAGAGGAAGGACAATTTGAAGTTTAGTAACAAGAAAACAAACTTTCTGATCCTGAAGGAGGAATTCTAAGGAGGTGGGAAAGAAAAGATTTTGGATTGTTGTTCAGTCATGTCTAATTCTTCATGACCTTATTTGGGATTTTCTTGGCAAAGATATTGGCATGCTTTGCCATTTCCTTCTCCAGCTTTTTTTTTTTTTCTGGAGGCAGTGGGAAACCAAGGTAATTGGAGCTAAGTGACTTACTCAGGGTCACATAGTAAGTGTCAAGATATGAGGCCAGAATTGAAAACAAGTCCTCCTGACTTCAGGGCTGGTATTCTATGCACTGTATCCCCTACCTACCCCTCCAATTCATTTTACAGATGAGGAAACGGAGGCAAACAGGGCTGAATGACTTGACCATGGTCACATAGATAGTAAGGATCTGAAGCCAGGGTTGAATTCAGTAAGATGAGTCTTCCTGACTCCAGCTACAGCACTCTATCTATTGTGCCACCTTGCTGCTTGCATGCCTCCTAGACAATTGGGCAATGGCTGAACAAATTGTGGTTTATATGTGTAATAGAATATTATTGCATCATAAGAAATGATGAAAGAAATTATTTCAGAGAATATGGGGTGGTATGAACAGAAGCGAAGTAAAATAAACAGAAACAGACTAATTTATACAAGAATAGCAATCTTGTAAAGAAAAAGAAATCTTGAAAAACTTAAAAATCTAAAAAATGCCATAATAGCCATCTTTCTAGAATACCTATGGTAAAGCATGTTTATACCTCCTGACTGCCTACTGATCAGTAGTAAAAGTAAGGTACAGAGACATACATTTTGGGACATGGCCACTGTGTGACTTTATTTTATTTGACTATGCTCATTTGATACAAAGTTTTTTTTTTCCTCTCTCAGTTTTTTAGTAGGGTATGGATAAAAGGGTTCAGAAATTGTAATTTTTTAAAAAAGAGGTCTATTTGAACATTTTTAGAAATTATTCAGAGGATAACATAAGGAAGTTCAGAAGAAAGCAGAAACAAGCAAGAAAACTCTGAAATAAAAAAAATTACATATTTTTAAAAACCAATGTGAAATGGAGATTTGTAATTTCATATAAAATCTTTTTAGGTTCTGCTGTATAGAAAGAAATACTTTGTTGTTCAAACTTGTGTTTGGTTTCAGTTTTGTTTTGTTTTGTTTTTTAATTTGTATAAATGTGATCTTCTAGTCCAGTTTCTTTATATTATAAGGGGATACTCTATAAAAGTCATGTAATAATTAACAAGTCATTTAACTTCTCTGAACCTCAATCTCCTCAACTGCAAAAAAGAGAATAACAATACCTGGGAGACCTAACTCACAGAGTTCTCATGAGAGCCAAATGAGATTATGTATATAGAGCATCTATCAAATCTTAGAAGGCTCTACCTATTCATTATTAAAGCAAGAAAAAAAATTATTAAAGAAAGAAAAGTAGGTAACTGATCCTTTTCTTTCTGGGAAACTTAATCATTTTATTACTAAGGCCAACAGATTATTAGTAAAAAAAAAAAAAAAAAAAAAAAATGATCATTTAACAGTATCTCTTCAACCAAAGATCCCTATTGGTGGTGAAGTCAAAGCCCTTCAAGGAGAACATGTTCCTGAGGGATGCCTAATCACCTCTGATTGGTTAATCAAATGGGAGTTGGGCTATCTTGGGGTATGTGACATAGGTCCCTCAAATCTTAGTCAAAGAGACATCAATTTCCATATCAACTATCTTGACAATAGGAAGAATCAACATTTACCTGTTTGAACAGATACAATGACCAGAAATATACCTATTAACCTAAATTTAGAATTTCTTTTACTATCTGTCTGATTAGATCTTGACTTGGGTTAATCTCTAAGAGAAATTTCCCACACTGGTTGGTTTCTGAATAAGGAAGTAGAAAGGGCAAAAATCTTGATCCTAATATAGTAATTAATTATTAAATATGAGAGAAATATCCGTTTCTCACGTTCTCCCATTTGATTTTAATTGAGAGACAAAGTTTCCTTAGTGAATGACTAATAAATATTACAAACACTTCATCAAAGGTTCTTAACTATGGGGCTTATGATGGATAAAAATGTGAAGGGAAAAAAAGGAGGAAATCAATTGATGCATTGACAAAACCAAAGGGGGCAGTTCCCTTTAATAAATAGACCTTACAGATAAAATATACAAAGGGAAAAGGTAGCTTTCTGATCTTGAGAAGCAAGATTGGAAGAAGTTAAGGTGTTTTGCCTCTGTGACTGTGTACCATTTACAAAGGAGTAAATCAGGAAAAGAAATTAGTACAGAGAGAAAGTGATGAGTCCAATTTATCAGTTAGAGATATCAAAGAGTGAAAGTGAAAACATCGTCCTGGTGCTTGGATAAGAAGTTAAGGCTGGGGGCAACTTAGTGGCACAGTAGAAAGAGTGCCAGCCCTGAAGTAAGGAGAACCTGAGTTTTCAAATCTGATCTCAGACACTTAACATTTCCTAGCTGTGTGATCCTGGTCAAGTCACTTACCCCCAATTGCCTCAGGAAAAAAAAAAAGAAGGAAGAAGAAGGAGGAAGAAGAAGGAAGAAGAAGAAGGAAGAAGAAGAAGAAGGAAGAAGAAGAAGAAGAAGGAAGAAGAAGAAGAAAAGAAGAAGAAAAGAAGAAGAAGAAAAGAAGAAGAAGAAAAGAAGAAGAAGAAAAGAAGAAGAAGAAGAAGAAGATGAAGAAGAAGAAGAAGAAGAAGAAGATGAAGAAGAAGAAGAAAAGAAGAAGAAGAAGAAGAAGATGAAGAAGAAGAAGAAAAGAAGAAGAAGAAAAGAAGAAGAAGAAGAAGAAGAAAAGAAGAAGAAGAAGAAGAAGAAGAAGAAGAAGAAGAAGAAGAAGAAGAAGAAGAAGAAGAAGAAGAAGAAGAAGAAGAAGAAGAAGAAGAAGAAGAAGAAGAAGAAGAAGAAGAAGAAGAAGAAGACTGTATTTACTTATTATAAGAGAGGCTTCTGTTGGGGAGAGAAAATCCTTAGGAAATGACAGGGATATGAAACAAAAAAGAAAAGAGCATCAATAAAACCTTTTTTAAAATTGAGACCCTATACTGCTTGAAATATAAAAAATAAATATGGCCTCTGCACTCTATGCATTTAGAATCTAGTAAGAGCTTATATTAAAAATATAATATGAAATAGAATGTACTGTCCTTGGCTCTGAGCTATTTAGTCTTTTTTTCTGTTTCTTTTTTTTAAGCTCAATAATTCTGTGATCCCATGACTTTGTTGAATATAAGAAAAATGTGAATTTTTTAAGGGCAGGAATCTCTTGCTTTTGTGTTTTTAGTCCCCATAGCAGAATTCCTGATATAAGTCAGGTGCTTAACAAATGCTAGATGGATGCATGGGTGGTTGGATGAATGGATAAAAATATTCAAGGCTAAAGAGAAAGAAAGATATAGAGACAGGGAAAGATTTTACAGTCATCTGTCTTTTTGAGTGTTTGGGAACATCCCCTTCACCACGTAATGGCTTTATGGCATCAAAATAAATGATATTTATGGCCCTTCAATAAAAAGAGTCTCTGTGACATCTGCTGAGGATAAAAAGGGCACTACAGAAGTTTTGAACAGACTTGAATTTGACAACAAAGGACTTCCAATCATTCCTTTTTGTCAATGGAATATTTGAATATTAGAAGCAGTTCGTTATCTATCTCTAGAGAGTTACTAAAAACTGAAAATTCCACACAAAAACCCAAAGAATTTACACTGTATCAAAAGCCATAGGCAGCTACTAGGTACCATTTCTAGGTTAATGCGATTGATGGTTTAATGGACAAAATGGTTTAAAACCTGGAGGGATTTGTTCCTAGGGGGGCTGTATTTTCTCTTTATATTACCCTTCTCCTTTTTACTCCTAAAGTTCCCATTGTTTGGCTCATTATTTTTTTTACTTCCAGTTGGTTTACTTCTTGGTTCTCTTGTTTTTTGTGTTCTCATCAAAAGTCAGCAATAATGATTAATGTTTAGAGGTGACTCTGGCAGCAAAGTTTTTCCATGGTTGATACATTGTTGAAATATTTAGATAAGTCTCTGTATTATTTGTTATTGTGTTAAGAAATTATATAGCCAGCAGCATTGGTCTTTAAAAACTGAGTTGGATATTGCTATGGTAACAATATCCAAACTCTCTATAAGATAGGCTACCTACACTATAGTTACATGAGTAAGTAAGCATATAAGATATACAATATAATACAAAGTAATTTTAAGAACAGAGAGCATTACCATCTAAGAGCATCAGGAAAGGTTTGTAGGAAATGTCACTTGAGCCATGCCTTGCAAGAAACTTAAGATTTTATGAGGCATGAATGAGGGGAAGTGCATTCCAGACATGAGGGGCCAATTGTGCAAAAGGCACATTGGTGGGAGATAGAATATCATGTATACAGATGTGGACCCAGTTTTACTGGAAAAGAGAATTTATAAATGGAAAAAAATTAGTTAAGCTTGAAAAGGTGGATGGGAAACAGATTGTGAAAGGCTTTTAAATTAATTCTAAGGAATTTGCATTTTGTCCTCTGGGTAGTAAGGAACCTTTCAAGATTTTTGAGTATCAGAATGACATGGGAATAATTGTGTTCTATTTGTGGTGTCATTGCCCTGGTTTATTGGTGGGAGGAAAGAACTAGTTCCATTCCCACCTTTCTGGATGGTTATGAGAATTAAGAAAAGTTTAGTATATCAGTAAAAAAACACTCAAGAAATAGTAAACCTCTCCTTCTCCTCCCTTTCCCTCTCTCTCTTTTAGCCTTTCCTTCCCTCCTTCCCTCCCCACAAGTTATAAACGTATTTACTTTTCCAAGTAGATATTGTGCTGTAGAATAAAATCTATTAATAGACTGTAATCTCACTGAGGACAAAGACTATTTTATCCTTTGTCTTTTATCCCCAGTACCTGGCACATGCCCTTTGCATCGTTGGCCTATAATAAACCTTGGTGAATTTAATTTAATTTGTGATTATGTTTCTATGGCATTAAGTTTCCTCCCCCCATCCATCCTGCAATGTAGTTTAACCTATTATGTTTCTCTGGACTATAATCAATGATTATGTAGAATGATAGGGAAGGTATTGACTTTGAAATTGGAGGAGCTTGGTTCAAATCCCACTTCTGACACTACCTGTGTGACCCTGCCTATGTTACTTCTTGGAGTTGGATTAGGGGGGCTTAGAGCTCTTTATCTTCATTTACATAATAAATGCTGGTTAATATGCTATAGAAGTAGAAGACACAATGTTTTTAGGTACCCTGAGTGCATGGGAGTTAGATTTTGTTGGATTCATAGGGCAAGATAGGATTATAATAGTCAATTATTACAAAACCCTCAGACTATCCACAAGTATGGTCATATCTTATTTATGTAGAATCAAGCAATCAATTAATTGTAAGAACTAGAATGCTAGAGTCTATTCTGCATTCCATTCTGAGCAAACTAGAGACAAGATAACAGCAACCAATACAAGATCAATTTAGTGCTTTATTATTATTATTATTATTATTAAAGAAGTTCCTGGGGCAGCTAGGTGGCAAAATGGATAGCCCTGAAGTCAGGAGGACCTGAGTTCAAATATGACCTCAGATACTTAACACTTACTAGCTGTGTGACCCTGGGCAAGTCACTTAACCCCAATTGCCTCAGCAAAGAAAAAAAGAAAAAGAAATTTCTAGTATATATCTTAGGGCCCCTGCAGATTCAACCCATACTATTTCCACTGGGCAAAAAGGATTGTTATTCATCTAGACAGTGAAATTCATTTGGAGGAACAAAATTCATTTTCAAGGAAACAATAAAAAAAAGTATGATGATGGGGGTGGCCATATAATATCTAATCTTCAAATAATATTATAAGCAGTATTCATTAAAACTATTTGATATTGGTTAAAATAGAAAAGTAAATTAGTGGAATTGATGAGACAGGGAAGATTCATAAATAATTGAATTTAAAAACTCAATATCCAATTAAGCTTGAAAATATATATTATCTCAAAAAGAACTTCCTATTTAATGATAATTGTTTGAGAACTTAAAGCAGTATGGAAGAATTTGGACCAATACCTTATTTAGCAAAATAAACTTGAAGTGGAAAGATGACCTGAGTATTTATTAAAGGTCATATCACACACACAAGAGAGAATGAGATTAGATATCTCTTTCTTTTTTTTTTTTTTAATTAAAGCTTTTTATTTTTTATTTTTTATTTTTCAACACTAATTCTTGCATAATCTTGTGTTCCAATTTCCCCCCCTTCTCCTATTCCTTTCCTTAGATGGCAAGTAATCCAATATATGTTAAATATATGGTAAAAAAAAAATTAATATGGTAAAAATCAGATCAGGTATTTTTCAAAGCTATGGTTAAGGGGTGACTTCTTAATTAAACAAGGGTTTAAGATAATTGCAAAAGATAGAATAGATAATTTCAATTACATGAAATTGAAAAGCTTTTGAATGAACAAAATTAAACAGATTGGGGGAAAGTATATCACATATCTCAAATAAAGGCTTAATTTCTAAAATAAGTAGGTAACTAACAAAAATATATGAAATCAAAAGCCATTCTTTGATAGATAATTCAAAAAATGTAAACCAATACTTCTCAGAAGAACCACAAACTACCAATGTGTGTGGGAGGGCTTAAGTCCTTTCAAAGTCGTCAGGAATCCGATGCTTCCCCTGACTGCCTTTTGATAGGTGATGTAGTACCTAGTTGGGTCAGGACCCCTCAAACAGCTTAATTGCAGCAGTAGTGTACCAGATGTGGAGTCTAAAGATCTGGATTCAAATTTGGTTTCTACCACTTCCTCTGCTATTAGGCAAGTTCCTTCTTTCCCCCTACAGGTTCTTAGTTTTCTCTTCTACAAAACCTGGGGGATCAGATTAGGGGAACTCTTAGAGTTCTTGCAACTCCTGGATTTTATGAAGTTAAGAAGGTCCCAGATTGGAGGAAAAAAGATGTTTTCTCATTTATTTGATAAATAACTGAATGATGGAGTAGATTACAAAGCATTTAAATCTCTGTGTTCATTATAAGATCAAATAGGATTTCTAGACTCACCTTTCCCATCCTTGGAAAATTCTGTGGTGCTTGAACTACAGCCTGGGTGATTGGCACTTCCTTCCATGAATTAGTGTGATGAAAAGAGTGTTGGACTTGGAAAACCTTTGTTTGTATCCTGGCTTCATCACTTACTAGGTTGGATGATCCTGGACAAATTATTTCACATCTTGGGGCATTAGTTTCCTCACCTATTAGTTGTGGATAACATTACTTGCACTACAAATTTTATAGGACTGTTATAAGGAAATCTTACAGGTTTATATAGGTGGGAGGTTTTGTCACCATTTTTTGTAGTTTAGGTTTTTTTAATAATTCATAGTCAAATCAACTTCCTAATATCCCACTAGTAATTCAGAACACCTTTCTTTGGCTCTTTCTCATCTCCTTCCTGAGTTAAAATTCCTTTATGTTCATTGTGGCCTGAAAGGGAGGAGTATTAGGGACTTAGGGTTGGAGGTATTGTTTCCACTTCACTGACAAAATAAGGATCTCTAAGATTTAGAAAACATCCCTACCTTCTTTCTTATACCTTATGCCTTATATATTCTCTTTTTCTTATAGAATGTCAAACATTATCTAACCTGCTTGACCATGAGGCAGGGGTCCTGGTCTTCTATCTCCCAATCTTACATACTTTTTGTTCATCCCAACTGTTTCACAGTGAACCAGCCAGAGGCAGAGGTGGTGATAGAAGCTGGATGAGGAACAGGGTGTCAAAGAAGGGATTGGAGATGAGGGCAGAAGGGAAGTCAGAGCTGGGGAATGACTAGAATAGGGTTAGCATCTGAAGCCAGATGGACTTGTTAAACCTCTGACATTCCTTTCTGCAGACTGAGTCTGGAGTGTGGCAGAGCCCTCAGCTCCAGAAGAAGACACTACAAGAACTGTATTGCAGGATTTCCAGGTAATGTTTAAGAGGTATTTAAATTGGAGCTTCCTAAACTTAAGTCATGACCCCACATGGCTACATAACTAAATGTGAGGGTTGTAGAAAATCTGGCAACAGTCAAAGGTATTACATTTTCCACCATGACTTAATTCTTAATGTAAAAAAAAAACAAGCACATCCATTTCATTAGTATGCAAATTTGCTTTTGACTTTAATAAATGGTAAAATTATATGTATGCCAAAGAATTGTTTTTAAATAAATTTCTTTATGATTTTTTATCAGTAAATGATTTATATGCCTACATTCAGGGTTGTGTAAAAAAATATCTTGGGCAAAAAGGGGTTGCAAGTGGAAAGAGTTTAAGAAGCCCTTATTTAAATGAGTGATAAGTAGGGGGTGGGTTGAGCAATGGGCCTGGAATCAGGAAAACCTGAATTCAAAGCCTTCTTTAGCTATTTACTAGCAATGTGATCCAGGACAAGTCACTTAACCAATCTGCCTCACTTTTCTCATCTGTAAAATGAATGTAATAATAGTACCTATCTCTCAGAGTGATTGTAAGGATTAAATGAGAAAATATTTATAAATTTCTTTGCAAGCCTTTAAATGCTATCTATAATCCATCTATATCTATGTTGGCTATTATTATTAACTATTAAGTATCCTGGAAGAAAACCTCTCACATTTCTTTTGTTTGAGATTTTGAATTCTTTTTCAGAATGAGATCATACATCATATACACACACACAATTGACATAAAATGTGATCTTAATAAAACTTATGGAACAAAGAAAAATAAAAGATAATAAAGTCCTACATATATATAGCTTAAGATGTTAACACATCTTAAGAATCATTTATAAAACTTTGCCTTTCAAACTTCATAATCTATATTCTCAAAATGACTTTCAAAAAATCAACTGCAACATGGAAGTTTTTATTGATTAGATTTAGAAAAAGGAAACCTTGAAATGGTCCTGAAATAGCACTTTATTTTCCATTTCATTCTTTTCATAAAACCCTCATGCTGTAAGGGACCTTAGAGATGTTGTACCTTTTTATATCAGGACCTTTTTTATATCAGGAATTCTTAACTAGGAATCTAAAGATGTTAAGGACTCTATAAACCTGGATGGGAAAAAAGTTGGATCTATTTCAGTGTAATTAGTTTCCATTGAATAAATGGAATATATTTTATATATTAATATATTTTATTAAATGTATATTACATGTATACATACATATATGCATATACATATAAAATGTATAATACGTCTTAAGTATTTTATTTATGTAATATGATTCAGAGAGATGGTCCCTAGGCTTTATGAGATTGCCAAAAGAAGACCATAACACATGAAATATTAAAAACCTCTGTCAAGATTCTATGGAGGTTATGCAATATAAAAACATTTGAAAGAACTGGGAATATTTAGCCTAGAGAAGAAAATATTAAAGGAACATCATTATAGTTTTCATGTATCTGAAAGGTTTTGATGTGGAAGGGAATTTAAGCTTCTTCTACTTGGCCCTGGAAGGCAAAATTTGGACCAGGGGAAATTTCAGATAGACAGATAAAGAAAAACCTGCTAACAATATGAACTGTCCAAAACTGAAGTAAGCTGTCTTGGGAGGTAATGAGTTCTCCCTCATTGGATTTTGCCAAGCAAAACATAACCATTTGTCAGTGAAATTATAAAAAAAGAGCTTTGTTTTTAGAAAAAGGATGAACTGCATGGACTTTTGAAGTCCCTTCAAGGTCTGAGAATCTATGATTCTATTGGTTCTACCCATTCATGAATCAAAAAGAATGTCTCACATCTGGGAAATCTCCTTCAAGATTCATTGTTGGCAACGAGGAGTATTAGAGCCTAGGAACGAAGAACCTGGATTGTAATTGTCGGTAGCCTATACCCTTAGAAAGGACAGGCTGGGCCAGCCTGATGTGGGTATGAAAAGATATTAGTAAGCCAATCTGAGACTAACTTTTAGGCACAAATCATCAGTGGATGACTGTTTGGGGCTAACACTTGGTCACTGATGAAATTTCCATTCACTAAGTAGGTTGTCTCAACCAACTGCTATGTATCTTGTTGCAAGAATAACCCCTCTTAGAGAGTAAAGATTTCTAATCCTCTGTGCTCTGCCTCATATCTCAAAAATTCCTTTGCCCTGACTTGGTTTGAGGGAGTATGGCTCACTTAAGTCCAGGGAATAGGATGCTTTCTTTCTTTCTTTCTTTTTTTTTTTTTTTTTGGGCAAGTCTGTGTATCTTGATCTTTGATGTCCTATGATCCCTTCAAGTCCACTTATCTCCCAAGGATAGCTTCCCTGCCCCCTACCCCTAACTTCTGCTATCCAGAAATAGAAATTATTCCACTACTAGGATTCTATGATTAAGTACTAATAGAGATTAAGGAAGTACATGATTGAGGATTTTAGATTTCAATTGGAAGGGATCTTGGAAATAGTAGGATCATAGATTTCCGTTGAAAAAGTCCAAATCCCTTAGTTTTATAGATGTGGATTTTGAGGTCCAGGTAGTTGGGCAGTAGAGCCCCAAGTTTAAACCTAGCCAAATCTCTTGACTTCAAGTACTCTGTGCATTATAGAACACTGCCTCCTGCCCTGCTCCCCACTTCATAAGCTTTTACAGATTCAGAAACTGAGTCAAACCTTAATGCCCCATTTTGTAGATTCAAAAACTGAGGTCCCAAAATAGGAAGTTATTTGTCCAAAATCACATAGGAAATAACTCAAATCATCTGGCTCCAAGTATATTCTCTATTTCAGGCCCCCATGGGAGTTGTACAGAGGAAAAGACTGATTGTCCTATTGCTCCCTGAACACCAGGTAGACAATTGTCCTTATTCCCTGAGAAAGGAGAAGATGTTTACACACACACACACACACACACACACACACACACACACACACACACACGTGTGTGTGTGTATGTGTGTGTGTGTATATATACACATATGTGTGTATACATACATACATATATAGGAAGAGGAAAAGGAGAGAGGTCTTTTGGTCTCTAGAATGAACAGTCATAGCCTATTTCAAGGCTAAGGGGAAGTGGAAATGGCTCATTTTCCCTTCCCATCCCTCTTTTTTCTGGGGCCCTCAAGAACTCTTACCTTCAGGGACTAGGCAAAAAAGGCTCCCCAGGTCTTCCTCTGAATGCAGCAGTTCTCCACCTGTGGCTGAAGTATTTATAGTCAGCCCTAGCGCTGGCGGCTGACAAATATTTGGTGGCTGTATTGTCATAGTAGACTTGGCAAACAGAGCCTGAGTTTGCTTTGGCGCCCAGCAACCGGGGAACACTACAGCAAAGAAACCCGTGTGGGTGGAAGATAGGGTTCACCTTAATGGCCGGCCTGCCAGGGGACCTTTGAGTGTTGTCCCTGTCAGGACGCCTGTTAAAACTCCAGCTCCAGCTGCACAGCTGCCTGGCACACTTGTCCCGAGGGCCCTTATCTCCCCTTCTGATTGGAGCCTGAATCAGGCTTGATCAAATAGGTGTAAAATTAAATTTCATGCTATTTTGACTCCTGGAGTAGGCCTCCTCCAAAGAACATAAGCTTATCCAGACTCTCTATGTAAACAGAGAGACAGAGCTTCCTGGGCTCTGGACCAAATGAGCCAGGGAGAAAAGAACTGGAGGTTTGTCTTCCTTGCCTAGCAGAAGCATCTGCCTAACTCTGGACCCTCAGAATAAATCTTTCCCTGCCTGGACTTCTTAGGATTGAAAGATGAGGAAGCCAGACTCAGTTCTGAATCCCTTCTCCTTCCCAACTGTCCTGGCCCAACTCACCACCAACCTTAAGGGCTGGGTTTCTTGGTAAGATTATATTTGGTTGTGGGCTGATGCATTGAGGAACAAGAGTGGTGATGATATTTTATCCTGCTCTGGAGCTCAGAACCCATGGAAGGAGATTGATCACAAATAATTGTGTTCTCTTCATTGGTCCTTGAAATTTCATTCTTATCATTCTTATCATTCTGAGCTGCAGACAGACTGATTTCCACATGAATCCCAAGCTCTTGCTTTCCTAATCCCTCCTCCTTTTTGTTTTGTGTGTCCATAGGATTTGAGGAGTTGAAGAACTTAGAGATCATTTAATCCAACCTCATTTTACAGATGAAGAAACAATCACATCTAATAAGTAGGAGGAATCCATCTCCCGATTCTAAATCATATGTTCCTTTTTAAGTATTTAATGACATCCCCATACTTAGGCCTGAAGGCAGCTTAGATACAGGAATCTGGAGTTCCAAATATGACAAGTGGAACTCCATTGTAGCCAGCCTCTTTTAAATATGTGTTTGGTACTGAATAAGTTCAAAATATTGGGTTAGATTCTGGGGTCACAAAGTCAAAGCAAACAATATCAGACTCCAGTTGATCAACAAGCTTTATTAAACTTTATTAAAGTACTGTGCTAGACTTTGGGAACACTGGGGAAGAAGGAAATATTCCTTTTCTTGAAATTCTATTGGAGGAGACCTCCATATATTCTTTTCATATAAAGTGTATATTCTTTTTCATATAAATGCAGGGTGAAAAGGTGTATATTCTTTTCATATAAAGTGTATATTCTTTTTCATATAAATGCAGGGTGAAAAGGTGTTGCAAGGTGTGTGTGTGTGGGGGGGGAGATCAAAAATGGTCGTGTAGAAAGAAACATTTGAGCTGAGATTTAAAGGAAACTAGGGGTTTTAAAAAGTGCAAAAGAAGAGAGATAGTATTCCAGTCATGGGGGAGGCCTCTGCAAAGGCATTGAGACAGGTAATAGGATGTCATATCTAAGGAACAGCAAAAAGGTCAATTTAAATAAAAAGTGGAAAGTGTGAAAGGGAAAAAATGCATAATAAAGTAAGAAGATAAATTAGAAAGAAATAGGGAGGTTTGGAAGAGGGGTGGGTCTTGGAAGAAAGACAATGAGTTCTGTTTTTACAATGTTAAGATTAACATGACTAAAAGATATCCAATTTAAAATGTCCAAAAGTTCATGTTAGAATGGAGTTCAGGAGAAAGACTAAAGCAGGATATACAGATCTGGAGTTTAACTTAATAGCAGAGAAGAATTCTAAGGGAGTGCATTCTAAGCTGTCTCTGTACATTGAACTCCACATGCTTTTCGGAAGGTAGGTAGTACAGTGATTTGAATTCTACACTTGGAGCCCTGAGACAGATTTAGACAATCACTAGCTAAATGAACCTGGGCAAGTCATTTAGCCTCTATCTGCCTCAATTTCCTTAGTTGCAAAATGGGAATAATAATAGCATCTATCCCCTAGAGTTACTGTAAGGATAAAATGAGATAATTAGCACAATGACTCACACATCCTTTATAAATGCTTATTTCCTTCATTTCTTTCTTCCTGTTCCCTGTACTTTATCACCATGACCCTCCATCTTGGTCCTGTTCTCAAAAAAAAAAAAAAAAAAAAGGAACGCTTAGACTGACAACAGAACAATTAATCTGTCTACCTAGAAATGAAAATCAAACTATTTCAACAGAAATTAGAAAAGTAACTTTACATTTGAGTTGGCCATTAATTATATCACAGAACAGATTAAATTTTGGAATCAGCTTCTACTCACTTTGGAAAAAGAGAGGGAATAAAAAAGAGATAGTACATCATAATATGCCATCTATTTTAAATGGAAAATCAGGAGCCATCATCCCATTCAGGCTACTGAAAGCAGAAATAGTTGTAATATCCAGGCTCTGGCAATGGCCCCATAGTCTATTGGGATTCAGGTAGTGGCCCCACAAGATGCTAAAGCTCAATACTCAGCTCCCTAGTCTCCAATCTCCAGCTGCAACAACTGTTAAATTTCCTCACTAGTTTGAATTGGGTCATTGATACTGTTATTGCTGGTACAAGTAACTATTATTGTCACTGCCATTGGCAGTCATCACTGCTGCCACAGTCAACAGTTCCTTGGACCCAACAATCAATGAGGGGATTACTTTGTTATTCCAAAATGCCCACTTCTTTAGCAATGAGCCACCTCCTTGACTAGAGGCAGCCAGGCTCTGAACATTCCTCTCATTAGTAGGGGACCATCTCAAAAGCCAGTCATTTGTCAACTATTGTGCTTGACTTATATTGTAATTACCTGGTTTCTAAATCACAAATAAAGGTCTCATCATTTTAAATTTGAAATATATTGGCTAGGACTAGTTGGCTTGCTCTATCTGGTTCAACTGAAGTTTATAGAATCACAGCATATTGCAGCAGAAAAAGCACTGAATTTGGAGTCAGGGGCATGGGTTGGAAACTTGTCTCTTCTTCTCACTGTGTATGATTTTAGGTAAATCATAAAGTCTCTTTTGGTCTCAGTTTCCTTACTTACCTAGTCCATATAGGTGAATTAAGTGAATTCTAAGTTCCCAAGATAGGTGGTCTAGTGAATAGAGTGTCTCTGACCTGAAATCAGGAAGACTCATTTTTGGAGTTTAAATCTGGCCTCAGGTGCTTACTACCTGTATGATCTCTTCCTTCCCCTACTTCCCTGCACCTGCTTCTTCTTCTTTATGAATTTAACAAAAATGGTCATCTGATTTTTCAATCTCCAGACTTCTTTATTACCTCCATCCCTGTGGGCTCTCTCATGCTAGCAATGCCTTCAATTGTTCAGCCTCCTCTTCCAATTGATTAATTTTTTCTCAGACTTCAAAATGAGGAAGTACCCTTTTAAGTCACATTCACTTTTAATCTAAGTCCTTAATTCTCCTTTCTTCCTTCCTTCCTTCCTTCCTTTTCCTTCCTTCCTTCCTTCCTTCCTTCCTTCCTTCCTTCCTTCCTTCCTTCCTTCCTTCCTTCCTTCCTTCCTTCCTTCCTTCCTTCCTTCCTTCCTTCCTTCCTTCCTTCCTTCCTTCCTCCCTTCTTTCCTTCCTTCCTTCCTTCCTCCCTTCTTTCCTTTCTCCCTCCCTCCCTCCCTTCCTTCCTTCCTAATTTTCCTCCTTTCTTTCTTTCCCTCCCTCTTCTCCTTTTTTTCTTTCTTGGATACTTTGCTTTCTTTCTTTCTTTCTTTCTTTTTTAATGCTGTTTGTTCTTCCATTATAGTAATTTTCTGATATTACTCCCTCTCTCCACACACAATGAACTCTCTCTTTTAAGAGAGAAATATTTCAACAGAACTAATTAACACAATTACACCATCTTACAACATATATAGCATTCTATAGCTGTTAAGATCTATAGAGGATAGAATGAATGTTAATAGAGGATATCTGGTTGCCCAGTGATTAAAGGCAAAGGAAAGTTCTTAATGTAGAACAGGGCAGTGAAGATTTTGCCAATCCTCCTCCTAGAATCATTTCAAGAAATGTGAGAGGGGGCAGCTAGGAAGCACAGTGGATAGAGCACCAGCCTTGTAGTTAGGAGAATCTGAATTCAAATTCACATCCAACCTCAGACACTTAACTGGCTTCAACACCCTAGAAAGTCGCTTAATCCTGACTTCAAAGAAAGGCATAGAGAGAGAGACAGACAGACAGACAGACAGGAGATGCCAGTCTTGGAGAGGGAACACAAAGATATCACTTCATCAGTAATGAATAAGTGGATAAATTAAAAAGCCTTTATTAAACTCTTATTATGTACTAAGTACCAAGGTACTATGTATCTTATTATGTATATAGTAAGTATTGGGAAAATAAATAGGAAAAAAAAAAAAAGCAGGACAGTCCTTATCCTCAAGAAGCTCATACTCTAAATGAGGGAGACAATATGTAGAAGTTAAAGCACGTCTGCCATGTCATCCACTTGCTGGAGAAGCCTCACTCAGTGATTCTCTATTGCTCTGGGAACAAATACGAACTCCTCTCCTCTGGGCATTTAAAATGCTTCAAATCTGGTTCCAATCTATCTTTCCACACTAGCTCCCCATTCTGTACTCTATGCTCTGGCCAAACTATCCAATTTACTCTTCCTTGCAGACAACATTCTATCTTCCATTTCCATGTCTTTAAACAAAGTGTTTTATATGCCTGGATATACTTCCTTCCCTGCATCTCAGAATGCTTTCTTCAGAGTTGAGCTTAAGTGCCTCCTCTTACATGAAGCCTTTCCTGATTTCCCTCCCCTAGGTGGTAATACCATCTCTACCAAATTAATTTGCATATATTTTCAATTTATTAATGCATGTTGTTCACCCTTATAAAATATATCCTCCTTGACAAAATGGAATATTTTGCTTTTATCATTATATCTCTAATGTCTGAGACACATTAGGTGTTAGCTTAATAAATACTTGGAGAAAAAAGGTATTCGTGCGTCCCTGAGTTCCAAAGGGTTCAGGTCATTGAAGCTACTATGACAGCTCCCTCTGCTGTCTACAAGAGGAATATGTAGGGCTTTTTGTCCTTGTCCTGGATTGAGCAGAAAATTCCCTTGGGATGCAAAGAGACACAAGGGTTGACATTTCTTTTGAAGATAGTTCTAATGGAAGGAAATTTTCTTTGCACTGAACCAAAATCCACTTCTCTATAACTTCTATCTTGTATTCTTGGTTGTTGGTTTTATGGGGTCAAGCAAAAAAAAAAAAAAAAAGTATTCCTTTTTTTTTTTAATGGGACAGTTCTTCCAATATCTGAAAATAAATCCACACCTTTCCTATACTACCACCTTCCTCAATCTTCCCCTTTTTAGTTTTAATATCCCTTGTTCCTTCAATTGATTTTTTTTAATATAGTATTGTCTCTCAAAGAAAGCACAAGGGTAAATAGGGCTCATCAATATGATGAGTTTTCCCAACCAATCTGAATAGATTAAAGTAAATGGGATTCTATATTGTGGTATCTGGGGCCACTTCTCCAAGAAGTGTAAACATGACTATTGGTGCTTTGCTGATATGTCATAGGGAACTCCTGAGGGTTGGCTGACTGAAATTCAAGAAAATAGAATTTTATCAGAAGGCTGCACTTCCCTAAAAATCTATGGAAGTAATTAAATAGACCAGCTCAATATTTCTCCCTCCTTCCAACCTGAATTTTGAGAAAACCGATTTGAATACAGCATAAATGAGCTGGATTCTGGTTATTGAAAGAAAAGGAACCTGTGTCCAAATAGAGTTCCTCCCATCATGAACAATTGATAGTGACTTTTAGTAGAAGTACATGGCAAAGATAAAAATGTGTTTTAAAGAAATCCTAAGATTGAACTTTCCAAGCTTAAGATATAGCAACAATATAAATCCCCTATGTTGAGGAAGGGTGATTTTAATTCCCTAGACAATGTAATCCTAGAATCTAATCTTCTAGTCAGAGAAAGGAGACTTTCTGGGAAGCACCTGGAGAGTAATCTAAAATATTAAAGTTCAAGATTGGACCTTCAAGAGAAAGAAAGGCATTTCTTCATACAATGTATACTTTGGAGGAAACAGCAAGGTGAAGAGGACCATCTGAATAGTTCCCATACAACATGCTTCTTAAAGCGCAAAGCCAGTGAATTACTTATGTGGTTGGTTGTTGTACTTTACTGTAGAAGACCACCAAAATGACATCACTATGCTGGGGGTCAAGGGACAAGGGGCTCGACTGGGGTTGATCAGACCAACACAAGCTCAGAAAACTTTCCCCTATGTAACGTGCTGTTATCTCCAGAAGCTGCCGATCGCTCTCTGGGAGGAGATCTGCTGTGTCAACTCAAATCTCTGGGACAGATTCTTCTTCCTGTAGAGAACTGTTGTCTCCACACAGTTGTCGTTAACTCTGGTCCAGAGTAGTGACTTCCCTTCCTGCAGAGAGCCCCCTCAAGTCTGGTCCAGACAAGACACTCTCTCTCTCTCTCTGAAGTGCAGCCCTCTTTTATCCTCCCAGAGAATGGGCGTGGGATAACGCAAGGGCTTCTGGGAAAAATTACTTCAACCAATGAACTTGCTCCTCCCCAGGAGATCACAGGTAAAACTCCCAGTAAAGGCCGAAACTAGAGAATTGTTAAGTACAGATTTAGCATTTAGTAAGAACCTAATATCTCATTATCTCAGTAGCACTTAGTAAGAATCTAACATCTCTATGTTAGCACAAATAGTCCATGTGAATATTTGGAGTGGAGATATCTCTAAATTCACACATCTCACAGTTCTTTTGAGCTATTGCAACTCTGCTTTGCTCATAAAATATAGCACCTTCTTTGGTGCAGTATACCATGCTCGGTTGTCCTATTTCAATGTCTTCCTTGTCTCACAACTTACCTTGGCAATGCATGTGTCAATCTCATTATCTGTGTGTATATCACTGAAAAGTATATTGCTAAGGGTAAGTAAATTTGTTGACATTTAAATTTTCTCCATTTCCTTTAACTGATAGTTCCACTTATGGGTGGTGGGGTGCTGGCTGGAGAGGACCTCTTTTTTCTTGCTGTTAATTGTTAAGCCAAAATTAACATAAATAGAGAATTGACCCATATTTTGTTGCATCTCAGCCTCAGATGATGCATTGATCACCTGTGAACAAAAAAATCATGCACTGACTCTCCCTCTATTTTATTCCTGACTTGTACCCTTTTTAAATTAAATAATTTACCATCACATAGTAGCTGATCTTGATACTATTTTGGTCCTCATTAAAGGCATCTGATATGGATAACTGTTATTTAATATTTTATAACCAATTAGTAAGTAGAGAGTAAAATCCTTAAATCTATAAAGCAATACTAAGCTCTCTCAAGTTACAAAATACTCAATTCTTGGAAAAATCTCAAAATATTGGGTTATATGACCTAGTGAAAGAATGACTAATGAGTTTTCAATAAGGTGAGTGTAATTTAATATGTTTTTTTTTTTTTTAAATCAAACTCCTTAACAAAAGATGAGTTCTGAGCTTCTCATTAAAACTCAAAAGAAAAAAAAAAAAAAAAAGGCAGTCTTTGTTCTGGTGCAATTCGCTGTCTAGTTGGGATGACGAGACTTAGATCCACAGAATAATTAGAAGAAAGCCCTAATGATAAAGGAGAGTGTAAAGTTTCCAAAAGATAACTTGGGTGAAAAAATCTGTGAATACCTATTTGGTTGTTGGTTTTATGGGGCCAAGCCAAAAAAAAAAAGTATTCCTTTTTTTTTTTTAATAGGACATTTCTTCCTGAACTGAAAATAAATCCACACCTTTCCTATACTACCACCTTCCTCAATCTTCCCCTTTCTACACTTTTATTTAGAATTTACAGCTCACATTTATGTAGAATTTACAGTTGAGAAAGAACTTTCCTTACACCAACTTTGTGAGGCAGTTAGTGAAAGTATGATTATTCCAGTTTTATAGATTAGAAAACTAAGACTCAGACTGTCACAGAGCTAGTAGCAATTAGAACCTGATAGATTGAACTCCAGATCTTTCTGAGTCAGTGCTACTAAACTCCCCTTTATCTCCATGCTGTTTAAATGTAAAAGCTCAAAAAAAAAAAGTGTAATAGCTAATGTTTGTGTAACTCTTTAAGGTTTTCAAAATGCTTAACAGAAATTATTCATTTGATTCTTATAACAACTCTGTGAGATAGGTCTTATGATTATTCACATTTTCAGATGAGGAAACTGAGGCTCAAGGATGTTATGTTTTTCCTAACATCAGAGCCACACACACATAAGCTTCTAAGATAGGATTTAATATCAAAGGTCCTTCCATTTTAGAGTTCAACACTCTATCATATCAATATATATTTTGGCTGAGGCAATTGGGATTAAGTGACTTGCCCAGGGTCACACAGCTAGGAAGTCTTAAGTGTCTGAGACCAGATTTGAACTCAGGTCCTCCTGAATTCAGGGCTGGTGCTCTAACCACTGCATCACCTAGCTGCCTCCCCTTATATAGGTATTAAGAGCTGGGTTGGATTATAACCCTCTCAAACTAGCTCTCCAAAGGTGATTGTTAAATTTTTGGTGTCAATATTCACATTTCAGAAATCAACAAATTTTACAAATTAGGGCTTAATTTACTGTTTTGTTGATTATCTAAATTTAAGGAAGTAATAGAGATAATATTAAGAACACACATTTTCTTATTTTTCCAGGAAGCCAGTTATTAAACATTTACAAGCTATCCAGTCCAAACTGAAAAATATTAGGTTCATGAGATGATAAATAGGTTTAAGTTACTGAACCTATACTTTTCAAAGAAGATGAATAGTACAGAAAATTTTGTTATTTCAGAGACCAAGCCCCAACCAGGAGTGAAGTGTCTGTGGCTAATGATGTAAGATTAGGAGACAGAACATCTGTTTCAGCATATGCTTCTCTTAGATAGCCTCTTATCCCTGGAATTTTTAATTTAAAACAAAACAAAACAAAACAAAACAAAAGCCTGGCTTTCCATGCTATCCAAGCTCTGCCTTATCAGCCCATCAAGTAGAAAATAGGAAATTGGATTGGTTGATGATTTGGGGCTGCTACTGTGTCCCTCTTTAAAAAGGCCTCATGGGACAATTCTCCTCACACCTCTTATTGATCTTCCTGTAGGAAAATCAATAGCTCCAATATGTCAGCTCTCAAGTGGAGCGACAATAAATTACACCCGCCATTAAGCACACAAGGGCTGCTGCTGCCTCTTCCACCTCCCCATTAGATGAACATTAGGCCTTTCAGTGAAATCTCTGTGTGCTTTGAGATAATGAAAAACTAGGTGTTGCTTAATTTTCTGCTCAGAGAGGGAAAGGAGGGAGCCAGGACAAGGGAGGGAACTGTAAGAGAAACCTGGTCCTAGTGAAGTGAGCTATTATTTTCCTATTCCCCATAGATTGCCCTCTGTTATATATTTCAGACAGAAAACAGGTGTGAAGTCAATAGAACTAGTCAAGCTGCATGTTTATTACAGAATCACAGAATTTGAGAGTTGGAAGGGACTTTAGTAGCCTTTAGTCTAATCTTTGCTTGAAAGAAATTATCTCCCCACCCTCACCTCTCAGCAAGGAATTATCCAGCTTCTGCTTGAAAACTTCCAAGGAAACCACCTGCTATTTCTCAAGACTATCCATCCTGTAATTGGATAGTTCTATTTAGTTTTTACTAATTGAGCTTAAAATTGGCCTCTCTTTGAAACCTTCCCTTATTGCTCAGGGTTATATATTCTGAAATCAAATAGAACAAGTCTAATAACTCCCTCACATAAAAGCCCTTTAACATATTTGTCCTTGTTCACTTATTTCAGTCATGTCCAACTCTCTGTGATCCATTTGGGGTTTTCTTGACAGAGATACCTGAGTGCTTTGCTATTTCCCTTTTAAGCATAGGATTAATTGATTTGTCCAGACTCACTTAGATAGTAGTGTCTGAGATTGGATTTGAATTCAAGAGGATGAAATCTTCCTGACTTCAGGCCCAGCATTCCATTCTCTGTGCCACATAACTACCCTATTAATCTGTTCTGTGGCTTGCTGTTGTTCAGTCATTTTTCAGTCATGTCCAACTCTCTGTAATCCCAGTTAGCATTTTCTTAGCAAAAGTTACTGTTGTGGTTTGTCTGCCATTTCCTCCTCCAGCTCATTTGCAACAAGTGACTTGGACAAGATCACACAAGTAGTGTCTAAGGCCAGATTTGAACTCAGGAAGATGAGTATTCCTTATTCCAGATCCAGTGCTCTCTCTACTGAATCACCTACTTGCCCAAAGCCTTCATATACTTGAAACCAATTAAGAGTCTACTCTTCAGACTTCTTGAGAGGTTTTTCCTGACCACATAATCAGCAGATTGAAACCAGTTACAAGTTGACTACTCCTGCTCTGACTTCGATAGCATTTTCATTATATATTACCACAACTTTGGGAAACAAGCTCCTTAGCCTCTCCCAAGAAATACCATCAGAAGTATACTGTTCATGTGCCAGTCTCTGCTACACATCTTTATCTCATCTTTTTAAAATCTTTGTTTTGTGTATATTTTAAATGTTCATTGAGAGGCAGACAGATAAATGTATAAATATATGTGGTGAGTATGAGCTTAAAATTATTTTATTGATAAGAGTGAATGATCAACAAAGTTTGGAGACTGCTGCTGGAAGAAAAAGGGCATGGCTGAGCCGGTATTGTGGAAGGTTTTTGATGACAGGGAAGTGAAAGAACTGCAGAGAAGCCAGAGACAAAATATGAGAATCTGGGGGTTGCAGATTTGCATTAGGAAATTAATTTAAGTGGAAGAAAGAGGGTAGTGCTATAGAAAGGAGTAAAAATTCTGTCCCAGTTTAAGGGTGAACAGGAAGGATAGACCTCTTCTTTGACTCAGTGAGCTGATCCTCAGTGCTAATAGTGAGGACCCTTCAGGAGTTGTCCTATTTCCAATAGGGGAGAAAGGGCAGCAGATTCTAGAAATTTGCCCTTCTGCCCATGATCGGATCATGATGAAGTGGGACTTGAAATAGGCAAAGTTAGGATGTTTTCTTTCCCTAGTTTGCCTTCTAGCGATTATCAAATTTTCTTACCTATCAGAGCTCCTCTCAGGCTGATTTTCACTAATGATAGTGGGGAAGGTCTGAGTGTGGGACAAGGCAGAGGAGATATACAACCACTCAGGGCCTCCCAGAGGGCCATGCTTTCCTAAAGGTCCTTTCTCTTAAAGTTTTGCCATTCCAAACTTCTTTACATTTTCCAAAGATTAGAGACCAGATGAAACAGTAGGGTGAGATTGGGGCTAGGGCAGGGTTGTGCTGTTTAGTGTTTAATGACTGTTTCTCTACATGAAAGGAAAGGGAAAAAAAAAAAAAAAAAAAAAATATATATATATATATATATATATATTTATATCTTATATACACACATATACCCAAAACACTTTTTAGTTAAATCTGTATTAACTTTTTCTCCATTGCTTTCTTAAGCCTACTTAACAAAACAATAAATAAAGCCTTGATTTGTTGCATTTGCTGATTTCCAGTGTGTAAATATTCACACTGAAAATGTATCATTTGGCTCTCATGAAACATCCCTGTTCTAGAGTATACCTGGATGGAGGGAGGGACTCCTTCTTTGCTCAGCTAGCTGCTTGTTCCACGGAATGAGATCATGGGCCACTCACTACTCTGGAAGGGCCAATGCATTTGTGCACATGAATTGTCAATTTTCAACAACCAAACTGAAAGATCTCTAGAATAGGAGTAAGGAAATTTGGCTACTTTTCTGCTGTAAAATAAAGAACTTGGACAAGATGGGCTCTAAGGTCATTTTCAGGGGTAATTCTATGAGCATTGCTTTAAGCGAGAATTGACTAAGTCGTCCTCTGTGATCTTAGGCAAATCATTTCCCCTCTGTGAGGCCTTAGTCCTTCTTTGTACAATGGAGAAGTTATTTTTGACTTATTTCTAGGTATATGCTCAAGAAGTTAAAGATAGAAAGCAATATTCCTTAGAATGATAGACCTAAAGTTGGCAGAGACCTTCGAAATTATATTATCTAACACTCATTTTGTAGGGAGGGAAACTGGGACCCTGAAAGATTAAGTTATTTGCTCATTATCACCCATAAAGTAAGCGATAGAGGTAGGATTCGACCTCAAATCCTAAAGGGAATAAAGGTGGTGCTAGAGTGCTGGGTTTGGAGTCAAGAAGACTCTTCTTTCTGAGTTCAAATTTGACTTTAGATTCTTAGCTGTGTGACTCTGGACAAGACACTTAATCCTGTTTGCCTTTGTTCCCTCATCTGTAAAGTGAGCTGGAAAAAGTTAATGGCAAACCATTTTAATATCTCTGCCAAAAAACAGAAAAGAAAAAAAAAATCAACAAGGACCAAATGGAGTCATAGAGAGTCATAGATGACTGGAATGGCTGAACAACCCACCTATAACTCCAAAAGCAACATTCTTTCTATCCAACCACAGTGCTTCCATATATGCCAAAATGTGCATTTTTTTTTTTTTTTTTTTTTTTTTGTAGCAGCAAAATACAGAAAACAAGGTAGGTATCTGTCAATTTGGGAAGACTAAACTGTCATATATGAGTATAAAGGAATATTACTATTCAATAAGAAATAATGAAAATGAAGAATATGAGAAGCATAAGAAAACTTGTAAATGAACACAGAGTGAAGTAAGCAGGGCCAGGACAATGTACATAATGACTACAATAATGTAAATAGAAAGAATGACATCCTCCCCAAATAAAACAAAGCAAAACTTAATGCTGTGTGATTGTAATGACCAAGGCTGGTCCCAAAGAAGAACTAAGAAAATACAACTCCCTCTTTCCTGTGCAGAGATGAGGCTTAAGGGTATGTAACTGTATATATACTGTCAGATTTGATTGATGTGGTTAGTTTTGCCCAACTAATGTTTTTATTTTTCTTTTTTGTTCTTTTTCACAAAGTGTGATAAAGAATAAAGATATGATTTGATTGATACAGGCATACCAAAAATTGGCACCAAATTTTGGGGTTCAGTCATGTGAAGAATCACAATGGCCTTTCTCTTTGGCAAAAGGTAGACATTTTTAAGAAGAGGTTACAGCATGATAATATTCCATTACAATCATATATCACATTTTGTTTTACCACTCCCCAATTGATAGCTATCCCTTAGATTTCCAATTTTTTTTTTAATTTTTCAAAAATTAATTTTATAATTATAACTTTTTTTTTGACAGTACATATGCATGGGTCATTTTTTACAACATTATCCCTTGCACTCACTTCTGTTCCAAATTTTTCCCTCTTTCCCTCTACCCCCTCCCCTAGATGGTAGGCAGTCACATACATGTTAAATATGTTATAGTATATCCTAGATACAATATATGTGTGCAGAACCGAATTTCTTGTTGCATAGGAAGAACTGGATTCAGAAGGTAAAAATAAATATGGGAAGAAAAACAAAAATCCAAACAGTTTACATTCATTTCCCAGGGTTCCTTCTCTGGGTGTAGCTGATTCTGTCCATCATTGGTCAATTGGTACTGAATTTGACCTTCTCTTTGTCGAAGATATCCACTTCCATCAGAATACATCCTCTTACAGTATCATTGTTGAAGTATATAATGATCTCCTGGTTCTCTCATTTCACTCAGCATAAGTTCATATAAGTCTTTCCAAGCCTCTCTGTATTCATCCTGCTTGTCATTTCTTACAGAACAATAATATTCCATAACATTCATATACCATAATTTACCCAACTATTCTCCAATTGATGGGCATCCATTTTTATTTTCCAGTTTCTAGCTACTACTAAAAGGGCTGCCACAAACATTTTGGCACATACAGGTCCCTTTCCCTTTTTTAGCATTTCTTTGGGAAGTAGCAGCACTGCTGGATCAAAGGATATGCACAGTTTGATAACTTTTTGGGCACAATTCCAGATTGCTCTCCAAAATGGTTGTATTCTTTCACAATTCCACCAACAATGCATCAGTGTCCCAGTTTTGCCACATCCCCTCCATTATTTTTTCCTGTCATCTTAGCCAATCTGACAGGTGTGTAGTGGTATCTCAGAATTGTCTTAATTTGCATTTTTCTGATCAATAGTGATTTGGAACACTCATATAAGTGGAAATAGTTTCAATTTCATCATCTGAAAATTGTCTGTTCATATCCTTTGACCATTTATCAATTGGAGAATGGCTTGATTTCTTATAGAGTCAGTTCTCTATATATTTTGAAAATGAGGCCTTTATCTTTATCTTTATGAAGCATTTAACTGTAAAAATATTTTCCCAGTTTGTTACTTCCTTTCTAATCTTGTTTGCATTAGTTTTGTTTGTACAAAAGTTTTTTAAATTTGATGTAATCAAAATTTTCTATTTTGTGATCAATAATGATCTCTAGTTCTCCTTTGGTCACAAATTCCTTCCTCCTCTACAAGTCTGAGAGGTAAACTATCCTATGTTCCTCTAATTTATTTATGATCTTGTTTTTTATGCCTAAATCATGGACCCATTTTGATCTTATCTTGGTATGTGGTGTTAAGTGTGGGTCCATTGGATTTCCAATTCTTAATCACCACAAAAAGAATTGCTATAAATATGTTTTGTTCAAATAGTTTCTTTTCTCCTTTGGATATCTCTGGGATATAGACCTAGCAGTAGTATTGCTGGATTAAAGAGAATGCACAATTTTAAAGCCCTATGGGCATAGTTCCAAATTGATTTCCAGAATGATTGGATCAGTTCCCAACTCTACCAGCACTGTCTTAATATCCCAGTTTTCCCACATGCTCTCCAATATCCAATATTTTTTCTTTTTTGTCATATTAATCACTTTGATAGGTGTGAAGGGATACCATAGAGCTATTTTAATTTGCATTTATCTGATCTAGAGTTTTTTTAAATAATTTATTTTTTAATAATATTATCCCTTGTATTCATTTTTCCAAATTATCCCCTCCCTCCCTCCACTCCCTCCCCCCATGACAGGTAATCCCATACATTTTACATGTGTTACAATATAAGGATCTAGAGTGATTTAGAGAATTTTTTCATTTGACAATAGTTTTTATTTCTTTGCCTGAAAACTACCTGTTCATGTCCTTTGACCATTTATTAGAGAATGACTTGTATTTTTATAAATTTGACTCAATTCTATATATATTTGAAAGATGAAGTTTTTATCAGAGATACTTATTGCAGAATTTCCCCCTCCAGTTTTCTGTTTTCCTTTTAATTTTGGTTACTTTGGTTTTGTTTGTACAAAAAACTTTTAACTACTTCCATTAATCTGATTTAAGCTATTCCATACTCTTTAATTTGCTTGTGGTATAAATCTTTGAAGTTTAAATCATGTACTTATTTTGACCTTATCTTGGTATATAGTGAGATGTTGATCTATACATGGTTTCTGTCATACTGTTTTCCAGTTTTCCCAGCAGTTTTTGTCAAATAATGAGTTTTTGTTCCAAAAGCTTGGATCATATACTAGATTATTATGATGATTTATTATAATGTAATTTGTACCTAATATATTCTACTGGTCTACCACTCTGTTTCTTACCCAGAAGCAGATTGATAATTACCACAGTTTAATATCTGGTACAACTAGACCATCTTCTTTTGCATTTTTTTTTCATTGATTCCCTTGATATTCCTGAACTATTTTCTTCAAAATGAATTTTATTATTTTTCCTAGCTCTATAAAATAATTTTGATAGTTTTATTGGCATAGCATTGAATAAATTGATTTAGATAGAATTGTCATTTTTTATGATCTTAACTCAACCCACCCATAATTAACATTTTTTCAATTGTTTAGATTTGACTTTATTTTTTTGAAAAGTGTCTTATTGTTGTATTCATATAGTTCCTAGGTTTTGTCTTGGTAGATAAAATCCCAAATATTTTGTATTGTGCGCAGTTATTTTAAATGAATTTCTCATCTCTTGCTGCTGAACTTTGTTGGTAACATATAGAAATGCTGGCTTTTTATGAGGATTTATTTTGTATCTTGCAACTTTGCTAAAGTTAATAACTTCAAGTAGTTTTTTAGTTGACTTTCTATGACTTCTGTTGGTTTTTGATATGATTATGTTGATAATTGCCCCAATATTGAACCAGCCCTTTATTCCTGATATAAATCTCACCTGGTTGTACTATGTTATCCTTGGGTATAATGGTGTAATCTCTTTGCTAGTATTTTAATTTTTTTGCATCAATATTCACTAGTGAAATTGGTCTATAATTTTCTTCCTCTGTTTTGGCTCTTCCTGGTTTAAGTGTCAGCACCATATTTGTGTCATAAAAGGAAGTTGGTAGGACTCCACCTAATTTTTCTAAATAGTTTATATGGTATTGGAATTAGTTATTCAAAAAGGATTGTGAGAGATAAGAACAAATGAAAAAAAATGAGTGCTTTATAGTATAAGTATGAAAGGCTAGGGGGAAAGAGCCAACAGCTCACAAAAAAAAAAAAAATAATACAGAAATTGACTGAAAAAGCCAATTCCTTAAACAATAAATATGGCAAAATGGAAATATATATATATATGTATATGTATATACTGAAGAAAACTTCTTAAAAGAATAATTCTGATTAAATGGAAAAAAAATTCTTGAAAAATAGAATTGGTGAAATGGGAAAAAAAAAAAATCCACTGAACAGAACAACTCCTTTAAAAGTACAATTGGCCAAATACAAAAGGAAGTAAAAAAGCTAACTGAAGAAAATAATTCACTAAAAATTAGAATTGGACAAATGAAAGCAAATGACTCAATGAAACATCAAGAATTAGTCAAACAAAACCAAAAAAAAAAGAAAAAGTAAAATACTTCATTGGAAAAACAATTGACCTGGAAAATAGAAGAGATAATCTAAGAATAATTGGACTACCTAAAAGACATGATTTAAAAAAAAGAGTTTGGGAAATATCTTTCAAAAAATCATCAAGGAAAACTGCCTTGATATATTAGAACCAGAGGGAAAATAGTCATTGAAAGAATCCACTGAAAATTTACTTGTGAATCTATGTGGTTCAGAGGATTTTTTTTCTTAGGAAGCTCATTGATATCTTTTCTAAGATTGGGTTATTTAAGTATTTAATTTCTGAATAATTTATATTTTTATGGATATTCATTTGTTTCATTTAGATTATCAAATTTATTGCCATATAATTGGGCAAAATAGCTCCTAACAATTGTCTTAATTTCCTCTTCAAGGATAGTGAATTTACCTGTTTCATTTTTGATAATAATAATTTGGTTTTCTTACTTTTTAAAAAAAATCAAATTAGCCAATAGTTTATTATTCTCTGCCCCTTGCCCCCTTAAAATCAGCTTCTAGTTTTATGTTTTAGTTCACTGGTTTTGTTACCTTTTTTTATTTTTTTATTTTTTTATTTTCAGGATTTCCAATTTGCGTTTAATTGAAAAATTTTCTCCGAAGTACCATTTGGCTCTAATACTTAAATTTTGTTATCTTGTCTCATTTTTGTCATTTTCTTGAATGAAATTATCAATTATTTTTTGATTCACTTTTTAAATAAAGGATTAGATTTAATTCCAATTAATTTTTAATTCCTCTTTCCATTTTCGAGTGTAATTTTTATTGCATTGTACTCTGAATGTTTCTACTTTTCTGCATTTGGTTGTGAGATTTTAATATCCTAATACATGGCTAGTTTGTGTGTAGGTGTCATGTGCTGCTGAGAAAAATGAATATTCCTTTCTCTTTCCATTCAGTTTTCTCTAAAGATTTATCATATATAACCTTTTGAGATTCTTATTCCTTTACTTTTTGAATTTATCTAGTTTTCAGAGGGGAAAATTAAGATTCTTCCCTAGTATGGTTTTACTATATCCTCCTTTATTCAACTTAATTCACAAATTTAGATGTCATTTTGTGCATATACATTTAGTAGTGATATGACTTCATTGTCAATGATATGTTTCAGCAAGAGATGCTTTCTTTTATTAGATTTAAAATTTCTCTTAAATTTATTTTTGCTTTTGATTTGTCTAAGATCATGATTGCCACCCAATTTTTTGTTTCATCTGAAGCTCCAACTCTTTACCTTTACTGTGTGTATCTCTGCTTCAAATGTTTCTTGTGAGCAAAATATTGCATTCTAGTTTTTAATCCATTTTGAATGTAATTCCATTCACATTTATAACGATATTTTCCTCCATGCTATTTTCCCCTTGTTTATCTCTTTCCCTTGCCCCTCCCCCTTTCCCTCCTTACAAGAAAGTTTTGCTTCTGATCACACCTTCTCCAATACACCCTTCCTTTTATCAGTCCCCTCTTCCCCTTGTATTCTCTTCCTTTTTATTTATAGGGTAAGATATATTTCTGTATTCAATTGAGACTTTATGTTCTCTAAGCCAATTTTGATGTGAGTTAAGTTTAGATTTTTCCTGCCACCCCACTCTTTATCTTCCCCTTTATAATAGCTCTTCCATGCCTCTTTTATGTGGGATAATTTATCCTCATTTCAACCTCCCTCCCCCCTTTTTCTTATGGTGCAATTTTCTTTTTTGCCTATTTTGTTTTTGAGGGTATTATTCCATCAAAGAAACCTTATATCCATACCCTCTGTCTACATATACTCCATCTAATTGCTCTTCTGTTAATAAAGTTGAGATACAAATATTTTCTTGACATCTAGAAATATAAGCAATTTAATCTTGAATTTTTTATGTTTTCTCATTTCTTTACCTTTTTATGTTTCTCTTGAATGTTGGAGGTCAATTTCTTAATTCATCCCTAATTTTTAAATTTAGAAATGCTTGAAAGTCCTCTATTTCATTAAATCTTGGTTTCTCTCCCCTTCCCACTGAAAGATCATATTCAATTTTGCTGGGTGGGGATTCTTGGTTATAATGTTAACTTATTTGTCTTATATCATATTCCAAGCTTCCAGTTTTTTAATGTGGAAGCTTCCAAATTTTGTATAATCCTGTCTGTAGCTCCACAATATTTTAATTATTTCTTTTTGGCTGCTTGCAATAATTTTTCCTTGATCTTTGAGCTCTGGAATTTCGCTCAGCATCAGATCATCAATCTTTCTAGGCCTTTCTAAAATCAGGTTGTTCATTATTTTTTATAGAACCTCATATACCATAACTTGTTCAACCACTCCCCAATTGATGGGCATTTATTAATTTTCCAATTCTTTGCTACCACAAAAAGAGCTGCTATTAATATTAAATATTATTCTTCAACCTCAGCTCATTCTGAGTTTTACACTGAATCATTCTTAGATTTGTATTCATTTTGAATGACCTTGCCCTACTTTGTATTACATCATAAATGCTAGCTGTTTAATATATTTTAAAAAACCTACATGATAGAATGATAATAGCAAACTTCTGCAGTGCACTTAGCCAAGTGTATCCTATTGGATGGGGGACTATTGCTATCCCTATTTTACATATAGGGAAACAGACTGAGAGGCGTCACAGCTAGTAAGTGTATGAAGTTTTCAGATTCTAGTTTTCCAGGCTCAGTCCATCATTCTAAGAAGCAAAGCTGCTTCTCAATAAGTCAATGTTTCAGACATAATCTTCTCCCCCCTCTCCCCGCCCCCGTTTATGTGTATTTTAATGTTCGTTTATAGATAATTAAGCTCATAAAATTTTTTTAAAAAATCTTTTCCCCTCCTCTCCCCGTCCCCATTTGTTATGTGGAATCTTAATGCTTGTTTATGCTTGTTTACAGATAATTAAGCTCATGATAAAAAGGAAATATTTTTAAATTTGAAAAAAAATAGTTCTCGGTCTTCCTAAAACCACGCTTAGCACTCCTTCCCATTTTTCCGCCTCCGCCATTTCCCCCTTTCGGCGATCTTTCTCACACGAAGAGTTGAAATTGCCCGTACGGAGTGACTGATTTCTACGTGACCCAGAAGTCTTTTCTTTCTCAGGGCCTCAGTTTTCCTATCTGTTAAGTAGGTAATAAGTCACTAACACCAAGAGAATCTTATGTAAACTGGATTGCAGCTACAGAAACGAGCTCTTGTAACGATGGTGGTGACGAAGATGGGGCTTCTCCTGGGGTACGAGGAAAAAGGAGAACACCCGAAGCAGGTTGCGTCTTCTTTCGCCCGCCATTTTCTGGCATCCCTGAGAAATATTTTCTACAGTCTGTAGCATAGAGAAGAGAGGAAACCCCCCCCAAAAAAAACTCCATTTCCCATGATGCCAAGGCCGGGCGTCTTCTCCGGGCGTTTCCCCTCGCGTCGTAATGCTATTTCCGCTTCGCGCGCACACTTTCGAGTATCTGGAATTTGCTTCCGGAGGTGTGTTGAAGACGGGGACGGAATCGCCGGATTTAAAGAACGTAGAGAAGTTAGAAGAGGATGTGACGAAACCGTCCGCGCCGGAAGTGACGTTTCTGGAGGGCGCCGTACTGTTTATGTGAAGGGTCAATCGGAATGAGTGGCTCCTTGTGCTGTCTGGCGGCGGGGTGAGTCCTCGCTAAGGGGGGCGGGGAGGAGTCCCTGCTGTTTGTGTCCGCTCCACCGGGCCGAGTCCTTGGAGCAGAGGAAGGGAAGGGCAGGGAAGGGAGATGCGGGTGGCACCGGGGAGGCTCACTGGTTTCTTTCTCAGGAGTCGCCGGGCGCTGCGCTTCGTGCCCTGGGCCCCGCGGGACTTTCTTCCTCCGCTCGGAGCCAGGGCCAAGCATAGGGTCGAGGAAGAGGAGGACGAGCTAGAGCGACCCATCCGCTTCTCCTCCAGCAAGGCGAACCCGCGCCGTTGGACTGTGGAGCACTCGCTGGGCAGCGACCGTCGCCGGCCCTGGTGGAAGGTCGTACCCTTGAGCGCATCCCTGATAGCCCTGATCTTGTGGTGCTTCTTCCGGAAGGAGAGCGACATCGACCAGTGGCTGGTCCAAGGCTTGGAAGGGGAGTCGCCAGAAGCAGGTGTGGATCCCGAGCAGCCTGGAAGCCAGGCCGGCCCCGGAGCTAGGACCTGATTCAGGGCGTTCCAGACACCGGGGGGAAGGCCTTCCTCTGGCACCGAATTCCTGTGTGATTGCCTCAAACCACTCTCTCATTTGGGTCTCGATTTTCTCTTTTGTAAAATGAAGAGCTTGGAGCAAATGGATCATCAAATCCCTGTCAGCTGCGACCTTCAGCCACTCAAGGGTTTATTTATAACATCTACATTTTGGGGGGGGGATTATCAGCTGTGTTGCCTAAGTTTATTCCTGGAATTTCAATCTCCTGGGACATGCTGGATGTGGCCAGAAATACGGCTGCCTTCTTGGAGCACAGACTCGGTGCCAGCAGCGGACGAACACCGGAGGAAGCTGCTCTGTGGCTCACCCAAGCTTCCCAATGAAACTTCCGAAAGCGCTTCTCAGGTCCCCTAGAAATACTGGTTCTAATCACTCTAGTAATTAACAATTGTGCTTTTGAATGAATTGGGTTTACAGAGTACAATCCAGTATTACCAGCTGCATATTCATTTGCATGAAAATGCCATCAGTTTTGTTTTTATAAAACAATGTAAAAATAAATGTTACTTCTGTAGCATTGAAATAAAGTAAGTAACTTGCCTTTGGGTGGTATCTTTATGGGCACCCCCTTAAAAGAAGCTCATGTCAACTGTCCTGATGAGTTTTCTATATATTTTTAGGGAACCTGAAATTGAAATCTGTTTTTATTTGTAAAATTCATTAAATGTACAGTAGGATTTCTACTAACCCTTAAGGTTCCTAGTGATCCTGTATTAATTTTGGTATAGCAGTGACGAGTCAGACAGGTACATATTAAGCTTCTACTGTATGCCAGGCACTGTTTCTTATACAAAGAATCATAGAATTTGATGGTTGGAAGTGATCTCCGGTCTTTTACTCTAAACCATGCCTAGAGAAGCAAGTTTTTGGCTGTTTGGTTAGGTGATTGTTATGAATATCTGAGTGTTCTTTGAAGTTTGTAAAGTGTGACAGTTTCTTGACTCTGTTTGATCTGTAAAGTAACTCTGATGTAGGAGCTATGGATATTATCTCTATTTTAGAGATGCTACTGATAGAAACTTAGGAGATGAATGGGAGAAAGTTACAAACACACATTTTATATAATGCCTACTAATGCCAGGCACTGCACTAAGTGCTTTTCTTTTAATATAACATTTTACCTCAATTGATTCAACAATTCTGTAAAGGTCGGTGCTATTATCCCCATTTTAACACTTGAAGAAACTTTAAAAATAGTGATTATGTGATTTGATCAAGGTCATAGCTAATGTTTGAAGCTGGATCTAAACTAAAGTCTTTCTGACTAGTATTCTATTGGGCTACCAGATTACTCTGAATCAGTTTATTCCAAGTTCTTTCTTACTGGGGAAAACAGCTGAAATAGATTTAATTTTGAATTAAAAATTAGCATCCAAAGGTAATGTTTTTTTTTTCTCAATTTAGTGTAATTAATAAATAGTATATAGTTCTTTAAGAACTATGCTTCACAAATGTATAATTTTATTCTCATTGCAACCATGGGGCTACTATATGTCTTACAGTTGAGGAAACAAGGGCACCTAGTGTAAGTAACCTGTCCAGGGTCATAGCTGATAAATGTCTTAAGGCAGGATTTGAATTCTTAATTTTGTGCTCAGCATTCTAACCAGTACACCAACTGCTTCCAATACATAAAGATATCACCCAAAGGCAAACATTTACATCCAGTAAAGATGCCATTATGAAAAATAAAGGAGCACATGCATTTCTCTTCTCTTTGTGATTGTAATATTAATCATGACTTTCTATTGTGCTGATTTTTTAAAAACTCAAAAGTACTTCATATCTAATCTGTATCCTTATCTGTACACTTTCATGGTAATCAAAAGGGCACTGTTCAATTCAATTTGCTAACTAGAGAAAGTGGGGTTGTCTAATTTTACCTCAAATTAAATACTAAGTGTAAAATCTAGATCTAGCATTTCTCACCTCTGATATGATCATTCCTAGACAGACCACCTTGTTGGGATAGATGTTACACATTTGATATTGTTAAAGACCAAGCAAGACATTACCCCAGATAAATATAAATAGCAATGTTTTTGATGAGACTTGATGTTTAGTTTTTATTAAATATGTAGAACTAGATTATTGATCTATATATGGTATGTGTATATGCATATAGACACAAACATGTAATTTCTTTTTATAGGTTCTCCTGTTTCTGGGCACTTGGGCTTGCCTTGGGGTAAGATTCATTATTTTGGGAATTCCAAATGGAATCTGAGTCTGTCCAATGTTTTCAGACTTGCTGAAGTAGGGATGTATAACGCCTGTCCTTCAAATCCAGATCTCTGTCTAAATCTCTCCCTGTACCAGCATAAATCTACTAGAAAAGAATTTAGCAGCTTGCTAAATTTTTTTTTAATGTGAAGTGGGGGAAATAAAATAGTATCAATAAAAAGATGGTGAGCAGTAGAGAGAGAACAGTTCATTTGGATTATTAAGAGGCCAATGGCTAATGCTGTAACCTGCCAAGGCTAAATCAGCTTCTTGTTTCAGCTGTCTTTCAAAGTCAGAAGTTAGTCACCATATCAACTTGAATTAACTTTGAGTTACTCTTTAAACGGTGAGTGAATGGAAATGCAAAGTTCCCCCCTGCCCACTCGACAATCATTTCATGTAGCTACCATGCAGAACACAGGAGGAGCTAAGTATAGAAACTTTGCTTTTTTATTGACTGACTAAAGCTTGTGTAGAAGAGAAGCAGAGATGACCCTTGCTGCCTTTTGAATGGTGTGTAACAGAAGTGGTTGCTCATTCTAGTTTCTGGCTTCTCAACTCCTAGACGCCTCTAAATCAAAATCTCAGAAATAGATTCCAACAAATGTCACCAGCTAGTGACACCTGGGACAATGTTTGTTTGATTTCTTTATGTCTCCATAGCCACATTATTCAGGTAAGGAGCCTGATTCCACAGGTATATGGGTTCTTTTTGTCTTTGGGACTATGTGTGGTAGTAGCATTGCTGGGTCAAAGAGTATATATAGTTTAATATCTTTTTAGGAATATTTTCAAATATTTAGTTGCCATTTCTTATCTCTGCTGTGAGGCTGTGCTGGTACTTGATTCTTGCCACCCATATGAAACTGCTACTTAAAAAAAAAAAAAAAAAACAAAAAACTTTCTGTCAATAGGAATCTTCTCTTGTAGGTAGGATGCTGTTGGGAAATGCTATCTTGCTGTGGACTAACAGCCTTTTAGTAAGTGGAATCCAAGGATGAAAGCGAAGTTTTCATCTCCAGGCATTTGTATGACCATGGATTCTGTAAACATCTTCCCGCCCCCCCAAGGCTGGGGTTAAGTGGCTTGCCCAGGGTCACACAGCTAGGAATTGTTAAGTGTCTGAGACCAGATTGGAACTTGGGTCCTCCTGAATTCAGGGCTGGTGCTCTATCCACTGCGCCACCTAGCTGCCCCTGTAAACATCTTTTTATGATATTTGTTAGAGCAGGTATAATGGGTAAAGATGGAGCACTGTATGTGTGAGGGAAACAGGATAGAAGAGCACTGAGAAATAGGAGAAGGTATTGAATTTTTTGAGATGATGGGGCATTTATGATATGAAGGGATGGACCATGTACTTATGAATAGGCTATAGATTGCTTGTTTTGAGAGTGAAATTGTAACAACTAGAAAACTGGGATTAAATATCCTACCTCTAATATTTACACTTAGATCATTCCCCTGTTTTCAAAATGAAGAAGCAGACTAAGCAATGTAATGTATACTTTGGACACCAGCTATTGATACCTTTGGGTCAAATGGCCATAACACAGGCCAATCAGCCATGTGCAAGGTTTTCTGAAGGTTGCAGCATCCCTCTACTCCACAGAGACTGATGTCATGTAAACTCTTAGGACTACTACCTCACCCTACCCACTACTTAGAGCTCTTCCCCACTTGTGAGCAGAGTTGCTGACTCCAGGTTCCAACTAGATATAATATATGACTAGAGATTTGCTAAATATCAACTAAAACAGGTAATTCTCAACAATTGTGGTATCTTATTAAGAAAACCTCCCATGTCCTCATAGAATTTAGACAATTTCCTTTTGAATGTCAGATTGATACCTTAAACCGTTTCCAAACATTAATACTGTAAACAAATCCCACTTGGAGCAATTCTCATCTTTCCACTGACCACAGTGACTTCCCAGAGCATGGGAAGGAAGTAGGACTAGGGGAAGGAAGGTTTGGAATTCACAAAGATCCCTTTGAGAAGCATTGGGAGAAAATAGTGTGAAAGTTCAGGTTGTTTGAACTGCCTCCTGTGGGTTGCCCCAAAACAGCTTCCATTCCTATCTCAAGATACCTAGAATGACAGGGATTGATTGGAGGATCACTGTGACTTGTGGGATTATGTCTAGCCATTCCCCAATGGGTACTGTCTTCAAGTCTCATGAAATATTTCTTTCTAGAGCAAAGATTTTGCCTTCTGCTTTACTGAGTAAATAAAGGCTATCCATTGTGAGCTCCTAATATATTCAGAACTCCTTTTCATTATCCCAGACCCTATCTTGACTAGGTTCTCAACTGAGGTGGGTTTACCCCTCCTTAAGCAAACCCAGTTTCCTGCTCCCAGGAAGCTCACCTTATTGATGTCAAACGTAATATGGACACTTGATGGACTTAATCTACCCCTGAGCTCAAGATATCCTCAGCCTCTGGTAGCTGGGGTTACAGATTGTGCCACCAGCCTTGGCACAAATATCTTTTAGATGGTTAAACTTATTGGCTTTTTCTCAACTATTGAAGATTTATTTTGGACACTTGATAAGTTCTTGTTCTTGGATGGCCTCTTTTTTCTAAGCTTTTGTGATACTGGTCTTGCCCTTTCTTGGTTTCTTATATATGACTGTAGAAGTAAAGACTTAGTCATTGCCACAGGTTCACAGTTAAGTGGCTACAGAAGGATTTGAACTCGGGTTTCTTGATTCCATATCCAGTGTACTACTAGTTCCTGCTACCTGTCTAAAGGATATTTGATCAGTGTCTGCATCTTGGCTCTGAACCATGACTATCCCAGAAAGTCTCTTGATGTTTAATCTCATCAGCTCATTTGGTATCAATTCTTATCTTTATTCAGATGATTCCTAAATCTGTATATCTAGCCCAAATCTCTTCTCAACTCTAGTCCCACATAACTTGTTTCTTGCTTTCTTCATCTTAAAATCACCATGTTTAAAATTGAACTCATTCCCTACATTCCATCTCCTCCCTCTGAACTTCCCCATTTCTCTTGAGGGTGATTCCATTCTTATCATTTCAGGTTTGACTTCTCTGAGGTATGCTTGACTTTTCTCTTGGTTTTGATGGAGCTGCCTAGTTTTTGAGTGGGTCAAATAGAGGGGCATTGCTACAATGGGGAAGCCAAGCTACAGATGTAGTCCTCCTGTGGCAAGCCTTGTGTGGCATGGACAGTATTATCTTGTCCTAAACTGGGTTTTTGTATTCCCTAATTGGGCCTTTGTGATTCCTTGCGTTGACTGTATTATCTTGATCTCTCAGTTACTGTTACAATCTGGAGGTCCAATTATAAATGTTAGCCCCCCCCCCCAGGGTTATTTTGTATAACTTTCTGAGGCAAGCATAGTTAGAATATTTTAGTTTGAGTACTTTCCTATAAGAAGTCTCCCCTTTTTCCTTGTAAATTGTGATTTTTTAAAGGAGCTTTGCCCCTCTCATGGTACCATAAAAAAACTTTTTGCCTTTGAGTTGAAGATTGCCTGGGCTTGTGCATTTTTTTTTACAGACTATTCCATGCATTCTTGATTTCTTGAACTTCATCATTTTTATAGCTAATTAGTTAAGTATTGCCAATTCTACCTCCTTAAGATGTGTCCTATTCTATTCTCTTTGAATTCATGGCCATTACATTCATTTAGGCCTTATCACCTTGATGAATAAAATAGTCTCAAGTGCTTCTCAATCTTAGAATCTCTTTTCCATGTAGCTGCCAAAATTATTTCTCTAATACAGATTTCACCTATGTGCTTCCCTTGCTCAAGAATTTTCAGTGGCTTCTTATTCTCTTAGGGTAAAATACAAACTATTTAGCTTGGCATCCAAATCTTTTCCCAGATGATTTCAGCATGATTTATACACTTTGTGTTATTCCATTTCATGGCTCTTTGTTTCAGCTAAATTGGCCCTTTTGTTCTCAGTCACATTTTCATATCCCTTCTATGCCTGGAAAAGCTCATCTTCAGCTATACCTATCTGAAGATCTTTCTTGTTCCAGCTAGTTTAACAATCTCTTCTTTAAAAGATAAGTTTCTTATCTCGGTATCTGTTGCATCCTGGAAAAGAATAAATGGATATTTCCTGAGGGCTGGGACTCTTAATTGTTTTTGTGACCAATTAATAAATGCTTTTTCTATCTATGTTAAATGAAAGGGGACAATTTTAGGAGGGGCTGCTGTTGCAGCTAGTGGTGTGACTGGGCAAATCACTTAACTTCAATTTCCTTAACTATGAAATAGGAATAATTGGGTTGCTGAGAATCAAATAAATGAGATCATATTTACAAAAGGGCTTAGCTTAATAGCTGGCACGTAGTAAATGCTATTTAAACTTGTCCCTACCAAAAGGCACTGTTAACTGATGGGAAGAGAGAACTTGTAGACGTGAGTAGGATGGGGCAGTTTTACTGTGAAAGAGAAGGTTCTGTATAGTGTATTACATTTAGTTGGTGCTTCATCTCCGTGCTTTTACTTTGTTGGCATCTTCACTAAGTATTTAATAAATGCTCACGCACCGATTAGGGAGAATGTGGCAGCGAGTGCTCGGGAGAAGTCAGGGCACTGATTTGTGTGTGGTGGGGATAGGGTTGTTACGTGTGTGTCTGCATTTGGCTCTCACTGATAGTCTGCTCTGTCTGCTTCTAGAGATCTCATTCTCTCTCCGGCGCGTTGTTTGACTGCCACGAGCTGGGGGTCCCGAGGATGTGGCGTGCGGCAGCCAGGCACCACTGCAGAGGGGCAGCCCAGCATCGCCAGAGATGCTCTCTCTGGAGGGGGTTCCGGCTCGCGGGTCCTGAGTCAGAAGAGAGCTGCCAGGGGGTGTGGCCTGCGGGGGCAGCGAGAAGGGGGCGTGGCCTCCGAGTTCTGGTTTTTGGGCGGTGCCATTCACGGTGGGGGCGTGGTCTCTGCGGGCTGTTGGGCTGGGCGACGTGGGGGGCCTCAAGGTAGTGGGTGTGGCCATTGGGTGTGGCTGTTCCAGGCGGGGGCGTGGCCTACAGCGCGGGAGGGGGGTAGCGAGCCTTCCAGGACGGGGGCGGGGTCCAGTCCGCGCGGGCGGCAGGCGCGTGGGTGGGCGGGAGGGAGTAGGGGGCCCGGTGGGCTTGGCGAAGGCTGTGGGGGTAGGGGAGGTGGGGGACAGATCCGGAGGGGGCGGGGGCGGGTCCGACCGGCGCATGCGCGCTGCATTGTTTTGACTGAAAATGCCGTCGGTTTCGAAAGCGGCGGCGGCGGCGGTGGCGCTGAGCGGGTCCCCCCCCCAGACGGAGAAACCGACTCATTACAGGTCAGTGTCCCGTGCCGCCCCCTACCGCCCGGGGTTGTCGCCGTCGTAGCCGCAGCCACCTTCGCCACGGCAGGCGGGAAGCGGCCTCTCGTGCCCCCGCCCCCGCCGCCGAGCGCTTCGGCCCGCGCGCCCGCTTCCCCCACCCCTTTCTGCCCAGATCCCGGTCCTCCTCTCGCCTTGGCCTCGCGGGCTCCGGGCTGTACCGCTCTGAGCCGGAGGCGGCGGCGCGGCGCGGGGCGGGGCGGCTGGAGCGCTCCCGCGGCCTCCGAGCAGCCGCTGCCGCCTCCGTTCTCCCCGCCCTCCCCTCCCCCCGCCCGCGGAGCCGCCTCCCAGCCTGCCCCTCCCCCAGGCCTCTCCGCCTGCTGGACGCCCGGGCTCCGGGCCGGGCCGGGTCTGGTCGGGCCGGGCCGGCCCGGGCCGGCCCTCCTCTCTCTTCCCCACTCCCCGCCGGACACTCTGAACTTCCTGTCTAGTGACCGCTACGCGGCCTCCCGGGCTTTCCCCAGCCCACTTGGGCCCCTGCCGTCCAACCCGTCTCCTTCCCGCGTCCCGGAGCTCTGGGGTCTTCCCTTCTACCCCGTCTGCCCGCTCTCCCTGTCATGACTGCCACCCTGCTATTTCCCTGTCTCCATCCCTTGCCTGGAACCCCAGATACCAGGCCTAACATGCCAACCTTTACCTATACCCACATCCCTCACACAACCCCTCTTCCCTTCATTTGAAAAGTGCTGAAGCAACCTAGGTTTTAAGCAAAATTTTGTAAAATCTACCTTCGGGACTGTTTTAGAACTGGCGAGAAAGTTGAATTCTGCATATTCTGAAGAAATCGGGATGGATGGGAGGGACTTGCTGCTTTTTGTTTTTGTTTTTCTTGTTGCACTTAAAGCATACCTGAGTCTGGGGGATTCTCTTGCCCTCTTCCTCAGTTGCAGTGTAATTGAAGATAGATGGCTCCTAAGTCTATTTTACATAGAGATTCCTTGTCCAAGTTTGCGGTGGTTATTAAAAACCCATTAAGCAATTAATATTAAGTTGCGTGGCCCTAATAAAGTTACATTATTAGACACAGTTTAGATTGACAATGAGAACTATAAGTTAACAAACAAGCATTGCATCAAATGTATAGTACTTCCCTCCAGTTAAAACGACTTGTAATACCATTTATCTTTTTAGGTATCTAAAGGAATTTAGGACAGAACAGTGCCCCCTGTTTTTGCAGCACAAGTGTACACAACACAGACCATTTACCTGTTTTCATTGGCATTTCCTAAATCAGCGTCGCCGTAGACCCATCCGAAGGCGTGATGGAACTTTTAATTATAGTCCTGATGTATATTGTACAAAATATGATGAGACTACAGGAATTTGTCCGGATGGTGATGAGTAAGTGTATAACTTTCTTTTTGTACTTTTAGTAAGTTAAGGTGATTATCAAAGTGATTTTAATAATAGTTTGCATTTTACCTGGACAAAGACAATTCTTCAGTATCACTTTGGAAGGTGAAAGAAGTTTTAAAGATTTTAACTAAAATTAATGAGTTACCTGAAATTATTTATCTAATGTATGAAAGATTCTGCCTAAAATTTGTTTTGAAAGTATGCCAAGAATTTCCTCCTTTGTCACTTATTATTATTCAAATTGCTTATACAGTTAATAATAGCTCAGCATAAGTAGATGGCTGACTTTAAAACTTTTAGCAATTTAAAAGAATTGCATTTCCTCTCTACTTATAGTAATGAAACTTAAATTGTCTTTTCTAAAATGTTATAAAGTGATTCTTTTGTAAGAAGTAAAGTACAAATTGACCTGAATTTTGAAATAGAAAACAATATTGAAAATTGCTTACTCACAAAAAGTTTACTGCAAAAAATAATTGGAGTGGAAGTGACCATTAGTGTCACTGACCAAAGATTGAATTCGAAGTAGATGATTTTATGAAAAAAATGTAACTTTATATTGAACCAAGTTACAGTTCTTCCGTATTGTTTTAACACTTAATAAGTACCTTTTGTGTACTTTCCAAAATGTGTAACCTATGAAGGGGAATTATACCCCCTTGCTTTGTGCAGAGAAGGCCTTTTTCAGAGACTGATTACTTAAAAAATTCTTGAGCTATGGTTGTTAGTGTGGTAAGGATAAATAACACATATCATTTCTGAAAAAAATTTTAATTATTTCTTCTGTGGCCCTCTATTGAATATGATAGTATCATGCTAGTCTGTAAAAGATGCATTGGATATTTCTGTTTTTCTGTATTTGTTTTTGAGATTTTTATGCCTTGATGTGTTGTTAGATTTTTTAAAAGTGGCATGCACAGCTGAGAAATCCTATTTTTCTATTTCCATTCAAAAATATCTGGAGGTCTATCATATCTAACCTTCTTAACATTCTCTTCTGGTCCTTTAGTTCTTTTTTTGATTAAATTTATCTAGATCTAAGAGGGATAAAGTATTCCACTATTATAGTTTTTGTGTACGTTTCTATAACTCATTTAATTTTTCCCTTAAGTATTTTAATCAATTTGGTACATATCTTTAGTGTTGATATTAATTCATTGACAATGGACCTTTTCAGCAACATGTAGTTTCCCCATGGTTACTATCCCTACTTTTTTTTTTTTTTTAATGGTAACTGAAGTATGATCTATTTTACTTTGGCCCTTATTTTAACTGTGTATTCATTTTTTTTGTTTTAAGTGTGTTTCTTGTAAACATGTTACTGGATTCAGCTTTCTGATGTTTTCTTTTATAGGTGAATTAATTTATGTACAGTTAGGATTTTAAATTTTGTATTTCATTTCATTCTATTCTCTTATTCTTTGCCTTCTCTTTGGTGCCTGTAAGATTTTTTTTTCCCCCTGAAGGCAAATGGGGTTAAGTGACTTGCCCAGAGTCACACAGTTAGGAAGTGTGTCTAAGACCAAATTTGAACTCAGGTCTTTCTGATTTAAGGGCTGGTGCTCTATCTACTGTATCACCTAGCTGCCCCCTTTCAAGATCTTTATGAAGAAAAAGAATGATGAGAAACAAGGAATAAACTCAGACAGAACCAGTGCTTTAGTTCTGGTGTAAAATGTTTATTTCTCTGTCCCTGTTCCGTTCCCTTTATTCAGAATCCAATAACAGGCGGTTATCTTTTCCCCTTTCTTTTAAGTGCCTCTTTGAAATCTACCCTTCTAAGTAAGAGTTTTACCTAGACTAAATCTTCCCTTTACCATTCTCTCTTATTTTCCCCTTTCCCTTCTCCTTTCTCTTTTTCTCTAGTCAAATCTCTTCCTGTATTCAACTTTATGCATACATTCTATCCTTCTTTGACAAATTCAAATGAGACTGAGGTTCAAGTATCTCCTCCTCTTCCTCCTCTTTCTCCTTCTCCTTGTTTGTATAAATTTATATTTAAATATCTCAATTCTGTGAAGTAACTTTCCCTAATTTTTTCTGTCTCTTTTCCTTCACCAACATATTCCTCTTCCATTTCTATGTTCTTAAGATCATCAAAATATAACAGAACCATTCTTGATTCTATTTAGATGTTCTCTGACCTTTGATGATGATAGGATTTTAAGGGGGCATGAATATCATCTCCCTATACTATAATACATCTTATTTTGTGCATGTTGATCTTTCCCTTGATTCCTGTTTGCATTTCAAAGTTTCTATGTAGCTCTGATCTTTTAAAAATACTTAGAAGTTCTCCCTTTCATTGAAGATCTATTTTTTTCCCATTAGAATTATGTTCAGTTTTGTAGTAAATGTTAGTTATTTTTGATTGTAAGCCTCTATCTTTTTTCTTCTGGAACATCATATTTCATGTTGTCTACTCTTAAAGTAGTGGCTATGTTATGGAGTTTTTGTGTGATCATGACTATTAAGTATTTGAATTCTTTTTTTCTTGCTGTTAGCAATATTTTTATTTTGATCTGGAAGCTGAATTTTAGCTGTAATTTTTCTGGGAATTTTTACTTTGTGTTTTCTGTCAGGAAGTGATCAGTAGAGGCTTTCAATTTCTTTTGTGTCCTCTGGTTCTAAACTATCTGGATAGTTTTCTTTTAAAGATTTATTGAAATAGTATGGCAAGGTTCAGATAGTCCAGTGATTCTTGCAAGTTTTTTCTCTTGATATATTTTTTCCTTTCTTTTAAAAATAGTATTTTTTCCAAATACGTGTAATATTATATATAAAAATATAAATATAAAACATGTAATATTATGTATAATAATAATATAAAAATAGTTTTCAATATTCACCTTTGCAAAACCTTGTGTTCAAAATTTTTCTCACTCTTTCTTCCCTTCCCCTTTCCCCAAGACAGCAAGCAATCTGATATAGGTTAAACACGTGCAATTCTTCTAAATGTATTTCCATATTTGTCATGATGTGCAAGAAAAATGAGATCAAAAGGGGGAAAAATAACCATGAGAAAGAAAAAACAACAAGCCAGCAAAACAACAGCAAAAAGGTGAAAATACTGTTTTGATTTTGATCCGTTCAAGTCTGAATAGTTGTTTCTCTGGATGCTGATGGTACTTGCTATTTTGATGTATTTTCCTCAGTTTTTGCATTGAGTTACTTTATATTTTCTTTTAATTTTTTTTCTTAAGGCTTTTGACTTAGAAAATTTCTCAAATTATGGAGACTCATGAAGACATGTCTTATAGAAATGTTAACTTCTATTTTGTAAATTCTAATTCTCAGCTAGGTCTCCCCTCCCACCCACTCTAAGGTTTTATATCCCTAGTTCCAAGTTGTTAATTATATTTAAAAATTTCTTTTCCATAATACTAATTTTTTTCTCATTTTTTTCCTATTATATTCTAGTTTTGGTTTTCCAAAAATATTTTTTGCTTTTTTTTTTTTTTTGAGAAGTCTTATTCATCTCTTTTTCCCTCAGTAGTTTTTTATTTTTCCAAATACATGTAAAGATAGTTTTCAACATTCCTTTTTGTAAGACTTTTTTTCTGTCTCTCTTCCTTATCTCTTCTTTGCCAAGAACAGCATTGCTTCATTTTTTTTTTTTTTTTCAGGAATTATAGATGAATTTGTTCCCAAGCTATGATTTGCTTTGAGGCTTTGCCTTTGAAATCCGTTTTCTTGATTTGGTTTTGGTGCTTCTGTATCTTTGTCATCATAATAGCTTTATATGGTTGATTTTATTTTTTATTTTTTTTTATTTTGTTGATGTTAGGATCAGGTTATTCATACATGGGGTGAGGGAGAGGAGTAGAAGTAGAGAGGATGATATCTGGGCTGAATTTTTTTTTTTTCTTTTGGGTGCTATCACTGGTTTCTTTGGTTTTTATTAGGGATAGCTCAGACTGGAGATTTGCAAGGTTTCACTACTCCCAAAAATCTGGGACATAAATTCTGGACATAGTCTGATCATTTTCTCCCTGGTCTGAGCTCTGCAAATTTCTGACCTAAGTATGAGTCTACATAATGCTTGTAATTGCTTAGCCTTGATTGGAAGTTCTAGTTGGTTTCTACTGGACTAAGCATTCATCAGTTAGCTGGAAAGCTCATCTGGTACAGAGTGACAGAGCTATAGGTTCTTTGGTCTAGGATTCTTTGCCTGGCTGTTATACTGAGAACTTCAGACAAGACTGGAAAGTAAAACTGAGACCTTAGTCTGTTGCTAGGTTCTGAGATACAGCTGTTGTTTGCATCTGAATTTATGCATAGCCTAGGATTAGTAACAACTCCTCAATCTTGGAAACTCATCTCTGGTGCAGTTCCCTTCTTCAGATCTGTGACCCAAAACTGAATGATAGAGCTGCCCATTTGACACTTATTCTTGGATCTTGGATAAGATCCGGGCAGTATAGATATGTTTGCGAATTACAACTAGTCAGTATCTGAAGACAGATTTGAGAGAGAAAATAATCCCTGGTCATAAAGAATTTGCATTTTACAGGGACATAAAGTATGTAAATATATGGATACAAATAGTAAAAGGTAATTTGAAGAGAACATTGATAATTGATGCCTTAAATATACAACTTTTTAGAAGAGGTGGCAGGAAGCATTCCAGGCCTGGGGAGGACAGCCAGTGAAAAGGCTGGGAGTGGGAGTGTTTTTTCGTGAGGAGCAGAAGGAAGATGAATTGTTCCTAAATTGTGGAATAAGTGGAGAGAAGGGAAGGGAACTAAGTTCTGAGATCTGAGTTTAAATATTACCACTGGTTCATTTTGAATGTGTGATCCTGGGCAAGTTCTTTTTCTTTCTTTCTTTTAAATTTTCAATAGCATTTTATATTGTATATGTGTGTATATACGTAAGTATGTGTGTGTGTGTGTAGTTGTTAATATTCGTTTTTGTAAGATTTTGTGTTCCAGATTTTTCTCTCTTCTCCTTCACCTCCCTCCTCCCCAAGACAGCAAGCAATCTGATGTAGGTTAAATACGTATAATTTTTTAAAATATATTTTCATATTTGTCATATTGTGCAAGAAAAATCATACCCAAAGGGGAAAAAACACAAGAAAGAAAGAAAGAAACCATAAAGGTGAAGATACTATGATGTGATCCATATTCAGGGTCCATAATTCTCTCTGGATATGGATGGCATTTTCCATCCCAAGTATATTGGAATTGTGATCACATAATCTTGTTTTTGCTATGTACAATATTCTCTTGGTTCTATTCACTTCACTTAGTATCAGTTCATGTAAATTTTTCCAGGCTTTTCTGAAATCTGCTTACTCATCATTTCTTATAGAACAATAAAATTAAATTACATTCAGATACCACAATTTATTCAGCTATTATTTAACTGATGGGCATCCACTCAATTTTCAGTTCCTTGTTACTAAAAAAAAATAAAAAAAATAAAAAAAAAAGGGTTGCTACAAATATTTTTGCACATGTTCATTCTTTTCCCTCCTTTATGATCTCCTTGGGATACAGACCCAGTAGGCATTGCTGGATCAAAGGATGTGCACAGAATGATAACCCTTTGGATGTACTTCCAAATTGCTTTCCAGAATGGTTGGATCATTTCACAACTTCACCAACGAGGCAGTAGTGTTTCTGGACAAATTTTTTTTTAATCTCAGTTCACTAGGTAACTCTCAGACACTATTCTTTAAAAAAAAAAGGTATTGTAAATTGATAGATGGAGTTTCCTCATCTGGAGGTTCCCCATACTAATGAAATCACAGGTTCAGTACCTGTTTTCATTTATTTGATAGTCATTCCTGTAGAACTTTTTGAATTCAAGGAAGCAGATGAAGTCACCAAGGATGAAACTGGAAGTTGGGGGGACACTTAGGTGGGAAATGGGTAATGAACCATTGAAATCTTAGGGATTTTAGACTTTGGGGATGGACCTAATAATTGATATTGAGATGTGTGAGACTAATGAATAAAAATAATAATATAGGGAAGGAATGGGTGGAGGGCACAAGTGAAGAAGTTTGTTCTGAAAGTGACAAGAAAGGTCACTTCTTTCTCAGAAGTTAGGATAAAAAGAAGACAATTTAGGTGGAGATTTTTAAGGATTTTGAGGTGTAGAGTAAGGAGATAAGGGAGTTCATTGATAAAAATCTTGTAACTGGTAAAGATATTTGAGAGATGAAAGGATGATTTAATTTGAGAGATGAAAGGATGATTTAATTGCTTGAATACTCTAGAATACCTGCTGAAGGGCACTCCCTTCAGAGAGAACCCCGGTCTTGGAAGAATAAAAGGATTCATGGACCCACATTTAACACCACATACTAAGATAAGATCAAAATGGGTCCAAGATTTAGGCATAAAGAATGAGATCATAAATAAATTGGAGGAACATGGGATGGTTTACCTCTCAGACTTGTGGAGGAGGAAGGAGTTTGTGTCCAAGGGAGAACTAGAGACCATTATTGATCACAAAATAGAAAATTTTGATTATTCCAAATTAAAAAGTTTCTGTACAAACAATACTAATGCAAACAAGATTAGAAGGGAAGTAACAAATTGGGAAAACATTTTTACAGTTAAAGGTTCTGATAAAGGCCTCATCTCCAAAATATACAGAGAATTGACTTTAATTTATAAGAAATCAAGCCATTCTCCAATTAATAAATGGTCAAAGGATATGAACAGACAATTTTCAGATGATGAAATTGAAACTATTTCCACTCATATGAAAGAGTGTTCCAAATCACTATTGATCAGAGAAATGCAAATTAAGACAACTCTAAGATATCATTACACACCTGTCAGACTGACTAAGATGACAGGAGCAAATTATGATCAATATTGAAGGGGATGTGGGAAAACTGGGACACTGATGCATTGTTGGTGGAGTTGTGAAAGAATCCAACCATTCTGGAGAGCAATCTGGAATTATGCCCAAAAAGTTATCAAAATGTGCATACCCTTTGGCCCAGCAGTGCCACTACTGGGCTTATACCCCAAGGAAATACTGAGAAGGGGAAAGGGATCTGTATGTGCCAAAATGTTTGTGGCAGCCCTTTTTGTAGTGGCTAGAAACTGGAAGATGAATAGATGTCCATCAATTGGAGAATGGTTGGATAAATTATGGTATATGAATGTTATGGAATATTATTGTTCTGTAAGAAATGACCCAACTGGAGGAATACAGAGAGGCTTGGAGAGACTTATATCAACTGATGCTGAGTGAAATGAGTAGAACTAGGGGATCATTATACACTTCAACAATGATACTGTATGAGGATGTATTCTGATGGAAGTGAGTATTTTCAACATAGAGAAGAGCTAATCCAATTCCAATTGACCAATGATGGACAGAATCAGCTACACTCAGAAAAGGGACACTGGGAAATGAGTGTAAACTGAGAACATTGTTGTTTTTTTTTGTTTTGTTTTGTTTCTCTTCCCAGATTATTTTTACCTTGCGAATACAATCCTTCCTTTGCAACAACAACAACAAAATTCGGTTCTGCACATATATATTGTACCTAAGATATACTATAAGATATTTAATATGTATGGGAATGCCTGCCATCTAGGGGGTGGAGGGAAGGAGGGGAAAACTCGGAACAGAAGGGAGTACAAGGGATAATATTGTAAAAAAACAAAAACAAAAAACAAAAAAAAAACTACCTATACTGTACTGTCAAAGAAAATGTTATAATTATAAAAATTAATAAAAAAATGTTAAAAAGAATAAAAGGATTGCTATGTAACATTGAAAGCTTTCTTGATATTAGATAAATTGAATTTATAATGGACCCATTCTATCTACTGCTGTCAAAGAGTCTGGGGAGAAATAGTTTGGAGTTGAGGATTTGATAGAGTGTGAGTGAAGGCCAAGAGATAATAGTGTAGAAGGTAAGGACAGTATTGAATTGGTTAATCATAAATAAGTTCAACATTAAAGGGTGGAAGTGAGACCAAATTAAGTACTGGACTGAGAGAACAGGGAAAGATAAATTGGTGATTAGTGAAATATAGCTTTGGGAGGAGTGAATAGGTGGTAGACCAGATAGTTCTTAGAGAATTAATTTCAGAATTCATCAGAGTGATATTTTTATGAATGAAAGTGAAATTTTAAATGTAGATCATGGGATTTGGTAAAATGAACTGAGAAATTGTTATTTGAAAGCATGGATTTGTATGGAGAAGAGTCAAGTATTGAATTCTTTGAGAAAGAAGGAAGTGTGATGTGAAGATTGATAGGTCCTAATAGTAGCTAATATCGGTAGAGGGAAGGTCATTGTGATGCAATGGAAGGACTATTGGCTTTGTAGTTAACGGAACTGTCTTTAAATCTTGCTACCTGCATGTCTTAAGTCACTGAATTTCATTGAGTTTAATTTTTTTCCCCTGTGAAATGAAAGGAGTTGGACTGGATAGTCTCTAAGCTCATTTCCTGCCTTTAATTTAGGATTATTTCAATTTCAGAGAAGTAGTAGTTGAGCAATGGCAGTGAAGAGAGAATCTAGAAGTGGCATTAAAGAGCATGACATTGAAGAGCATGGCATTTGTTAACTTTGGCCATGTTGTTGTGTTAGGGCATCAGAAAGAAGGTGCAACCAGAACTGGAGAGAGTGAATAGGGATGCTGGAATTGGCTGGAGAAAACCAGGTTTCCAGACTTGTTGGAAAAGAAGATATTTAAGAGGAAGAGAAATGTTAGTAATAAGTAGAACAGGGACAGCCAAATGGTACAGAAAATAGTGCATCGGTTCTGAAGTCAGGAAGACCTGAGTTCAAATGTGGTCTCAAGACATTTGACACTTACTAGCTGTGTGAGTTATTTAACCCCAGTAATCTCAAAAAGTAATAATCATAATCATAACTAGAACAGTTCTTCATGGTGTATGTGGTGCTCAATTGGCTTTTGAACCACCAATTTTAATAACGTGAAAAAGTTTCTTAACTCAAAAATACTTTTTCAACTACAACTTAGAAATAGTTGCTCAAGAATTTCTTCAGCCAAGATGTAGTCTGAATTCTCTTTATTTTAATGCAGGTTCAGTTATTTTCTGTCCTTTTCTGTATTTTGATGCTGTTTGAACTAAAGCAATCATAATTGACAGACAGGCTGTGTAGCATTTTTACAATCTTAAATAATTGGGTTTTAAATTTTATTTTGAGAAATTTTCAAGTGCTAAAATAAATGGGCATATTTCTAAATGCATTTCAGTAGTAGACACAAAAAAATTAGAAATCAGCCTTGTAAGTAGATGTAATGCATGGAAATTCATATTACAAGATTGACTTTTCAAACTAAGTCTGAGGATATTGGAAAAAATAGAATTTTCCATTCCTATTCAAAGATTTGAGGTAGTTTGATTTTAAAGAATAACACTGTGGGAGAAAATTCTATGTAGAACAATTTCAGATTGCTTTATTAATGATTTTTAAGGATGGAGTATAAATTGGATGAGATCTCATTAGAAAAAAATCTCTGTGAAAGTGAATTTTTGTGTTTACCTTTAGTTGAAAAGAAATTTAGGGACAGCTAGGTGGCGTAATGGATAGAGCATCAGCCCTGAAGTCAAGAAGCACCTGAATTCAAATCCAGTTTTATTCACTTACCACTTCTAGCTGTGTGACTCTGGACAAGTCACTTAATCCCAACTGTGGAAGGAAGGAAGGAAAGGAATTTATCAGAGATGTTCTAATTAAGGGGTAAAAGGTTGCTTGATGATAATCTGATGTTTACAGCAAATTCTAAGGTGATACATATTTGAAATATTTTCAATGGTTTCTGTAACATCAGGTTGTTTTTAGATAAGGTATTGGTAGCAAGAATACTGTAGCCTTTTGGAAACAAAAAAATAGCATTGCTTTTGTAATGCCGAAGAAACTGAGGCAAGATAGAGATTAGAGAGTATTTAATAATTTATTTAAAAGGGAGAGATTTACTGGGGCCAAATGGATCCATGGTTTGGTCCCAGGGCTGAATGAGACTATTGTCTCCAAGAATCCAGCCAACATAAGAAATAGACCAGTTGATCAGTGGAACAGATTAGGTACAAAAGACAAAAAAGGGTATATCTATAGTAATCTAGTCTTTGACAAACCCAAAGATACCAACACTAGGGATAAAAATTCATTATTTGGAAAAAGCTGTTGGGAAAACTGGAAATTAGTATGGCAGAAATTAGATATGGATCCACACTTAACACCATATACCAAGATAAGATCAAAATGGGTCCATGATTTAGGCATAAAGAATGAGATCATAAATAGATTAGAGGAGCAGAGAATAGTCTACCTCTCAGACCTGTGGAGGAGGAAGGAGTTTGTGTCCAAGGGAGAACTAGAGACCATTATTGATCACAAAATAGAAAATTTTGATTACATCAAACTGAAAAGTTTCTGTACAAACAATACTAATGCAAACAAGATTAGAAGGGAAGTAACAAATTTGGAAAATATTTTTAAAGTTAAAGGTTCTGATAAAGGTCTCATTTCCAAAATATATAGAAAACCCACCCTAATTTATAAGAAATCAAACCATTCTCCAATTGAAAAATGGTCAAAGGATATGAACAGACAATTCTCAGATGATGAAATTGAAATTATATCCACTCATATGAAAGAGTGTTTCAAATCACTACTGATCAGAGAAATGCAAATTAAGACAACACCTGTCAGATTGGCTAAGATGACAGGAACAAATAATGATGAATGTTGGAGGGGTTGTGGGAAAACTGGGACACTAATACATTGTTGGTGGGGTTGTGAAAGAATCTAACCATTCTGGAGAGCAATTTGGAACTATGCCCAAAAAGTTATCAAACTGTGCATACCCTTTGATCCAGCATTGCTGCTATTGGGTTTATATCCCAAAGAAATACTAAGAAGGGGAAAGGGACCTGTATGTGCCAAAATGTTTGTGGCAGCCCTTTTTGTAGTGGCTAGAAACTGGAAGATGAATGGATGCCCATCAATTTGGAGAATGGTTGGGTAAATTATGGTATATGAATGTTATGGAATATTATTGTTCTGTAAGAAATGACCAGCAGGAGGAATACAGAGAGGCTTGGAGAGACTTACATCAACTGATGCTGAGTGAAATGAATAGAACCAGAAGATTGCTATACACTTCAGTCTTGTATGAAGATGTATTCCTTTGGAAGTGGATATCTTCAACATAAAGAAGATCCAACTCACTTCCAGTTGAACAATGATGGACAGAAACAACTACACCTAGGGAAGGAACACTGGGAAGTGAATGTAAATTGTTAGCACTACTGTCTATCTACCCAGGTTACTTATACCTTCAGAATCTAATACTTAATGTGCAACAAGAAAATGTACACACACACACACACACATTGTATCTAGGTTATATTGTAACACATGTAAAATGTATGCGATTGCCTGTCATCAAGGGGAGGGAGTAAAGGGAGGGAGGAGATAATTTGGAAAAATGAATACAAGGGATAATGTTATAAAAAAATTATTCATGCATATATACTGTCAAAAAAAATTTATAAATAAAATTAAAAAAAAAAAGAAAAAAAGAATCCAGCCAACAATCTGAGTTCTCAATGACATTTATAGACATGGCTCATATTCGGGATAGGCTTAGGCAGGGATGGAGTCAGAGTGCTGAGAGCGGGTGGTGAGAGGGGGATGACATAATAGGGGAAGGCACCCTAGAGATGGGGAGAGGAATCTTGATGTTCTAAAATAAATACTTTTATCCTTATCAAACATTCTGATTAAGAGGGAGGGCTGGTTTTGTAGGATTGAGCAGAACAATTATAAACTGAAGTACAACAATTAGGGAAACTGAGTCAGGACACTAAAAGAGAACCGTGGTATAACACTTTGAAAGCTGGTTTTAAAAATATATTATTCCACTGGTTATTATTCTGATGTTTTGCTCAAACCTAAGTTTTAGTCTTTGCTTTATCATTTCCTTTCTGTCCTTTGTCAAGCCATTTAATCAGTTGTTATCAGATGAAGCTAAAAATGTTTATTTGGTAGAAATGCTTTTTAAGGTTTACAAACTATTTTCCCTACAGCAAATTTGGTAGTGGTAGTGAAACATTATTGTTGCCATTTTACAGATGGATATTTATTTACAGGTTTATTTTATAGGAGCCTGAGGCACCAATGGATTAATTGGCATGGAATTCCAACCATCATTCTTGCCATTAAAGCAGACTGATTAGATCTAATGAAATGAGTGAACAATCATTTTTATATTTTACAAAGATAAAAGCTATTAGTTGACATTCAGAGGTAAATTACTACTGATTGTAAAGCAAATAGCTTTGTGTAATGTTAAACATTCTTTTCTGTTGTCAGAGAAATTTTGTCCTTTGAAAACTATCATTGGTTTATGAATTTGATTCATAAAACTGTCTTAATGACAAAACTATATTTTAAATACTACATAATTTAAGGAATTCAGTAATTAGTAGGTTTGTTCTCATTTTTCTTTTCTTCCATTGTTTATTCAGTGTGTATAAATCTATACTTATTAAGAACCCAAGTTGACATTCTGGTTTTTACTAAAGAATTTAAGTGTTTGTAATTTTTAATTAGAGGATGAAGTTACTTGTTTTGATAGTTTATTATGGTGTTTTAAATTTCTTTACCATCTTTCACGAGAGATTTCAAAGTACTTAGTAATTAGTGCTTATTCTACTGAAAGAGGAAATTTCTTTCCTCCCTCCCCCTACATCTATCCTAAAAGCATTGGAAAATTGTACGTTTTTTTCCAAGTCTACCCTCTAGTTGCAAAAGGTAAAATTATAATTTTGAATTTTAGGAATCTTCTTGGACCAAATTTCTAAATTGTAAAAATCTAACCTTTATTTAGTTATATATTTCTCAAGGTGATTTTAAACTAATTTAACAGATAAGAATAGATTTTTAATTATAGACTAATAATTGTAATAGATGTTATATATTAATGTACTTTGTTGGACATCTCAGAATATAATTATAAACTATTCTACTTTAATGATATCTAGTAGAGTCATTATGAAAGTGCAGAATATAAGTTTTAGAAGTCGAATGATAATAGAATCATCCAATTTTCGAGTTGGAATCAACTTAGTCCAACCAATTTATTTTATTATTTATTTTTATTTTTAATTTATTTGTTTATTTGTTTTTATTATGGATTTTATATATAAAATATATGCATGGACAATTTTTCTTTTTTTTTTATTTAATAGTTTTATTTATCAGATATATGCATGGGTAATTTTACAACATTGACACTTGCCAGACCTTTTGTTCTAATTTTTCCCCTCCTTCTCCCCCCCCCCCCAATGGCAGGTTGACCAATATATGTTAAATATGTTAAAGTATAAATTAAATATAATATATGTATACATGTCCAGACAGTTGTTTTGCTGTACAAAAAGAATCGGACTTTGAAATAGTGTACAATTAGCCTGTGAAGGAAATCCAAAATGCAGGTGAACAAAAATAGAGGGATTGGGAATTCTATGTAGTGGTTCATAGTCATCTCCCAGAGTTCTTTCGTTGGGTATAGCTGGTTCAGTTCATTACTGCTCTATTGGAACTGATTTGGTTCATCTCATTGTTGAAAATGGCCACATCCATCAGAATTGATCATCATATAGTATTGTTGTTGAAGTATACAATGATCTCCTGGTCCTGTTCATCCCACTCAGCATCAGCTCATGTAAATCTCTCCAGGCTCCTCTGAAATCATCCTGTTCAACCAACTTATTTTATAGAAACTCAGCTCCAAATTAATCATTTAAAAAATTTTACATTTATAATTGCTTTAAAAATTTTCAAAGCTCTTTACATTTCCTTACTTGTTTAATACTATACAGCTCCTACTGTGACAGAGCAGAGATATTAAAATCTATGTCTTTTGACTCTGCTTCACCAAGTATTCTTTCTACAGTACTATGCATTCATGAAACCTGGTTGTGATTTTTGTGAAGCTTGGTTGTATTATATAATAGGGTATAGATACAGATTAGTCCCAAAAACAAACTTAAGTATATAATGAAGAAAATACTGGCCTATTTATATAAATGTTTCCTTACATTAGTCCATGTGCTCTTCTCTTCCTTTTGTGTACTATATTACAGTGGTGACCTAAAGGGAAAGTAAAGTGGTCAGAAAATATGGATCAAACCTGAAATGGTAGACATATTGAAGAAATAGTGATTAAAAATGAAGAAGGATCAAGTTAAGCTCTCTTATAAACTATTTGCTAATCCTTTTCTGTCTGTGAACTTGCCAGGGTATGTCTAGGAGTTAGTCCATTTGTTTAAACAAATCTATCAGAACATTTGATTTTATATTTTATATGTTTATATGCATATATATACACATCTGCATTATTCTTTAGTTAATGGTTATAACTACGTTTACTCATTGAGTAAAAGGGAAGTATAGAAACCCATATCTCATTACTTAGATACGTTATATTGTTGTTCACAGTCATATCTGACCCCATTTGGAGTTTTCTTGGCAAAGATAACTGGAATGGTTTGCCATTTCCTTCTCTGGTTCATTTTATAGATGAGGAAACTAAAGCAACCAAGATTAAATAACTTCACCAGGATCACACAGCTAATAAGTATTTGAGACTAGATTCGAACTCAGATGAGTTTTCCTGATTCTAGGTCCTGACTATCCACTGAGCCACCTAGTCTCCCCACATGTATATATATACACACACATGCATACACACATGTATTAGGGTTTATCTTGTAATGAACATGAACATATTGATAAATGTATTTGGGAATAATCTGTATAGATTATTGATATTATCAACATAGATATTGATAATATCATTCTTCTCAAAATTTTTCAATAATTCTAAAACTAACTTGACATTTAAAGCCCATCTTAATTTGATTTCGGTTTAGCTTTTTAATATTCCAATGGATTTGTGACTTCATCTGTGCAGGTATTCCTTTTAACAATGCAGATCAGAAGCCATTCATTTGTTTCTATCTTGCACAACTGTAATCCTTGTCCTCCAGAGAGACCATACAGTGTACTAGAGACTTTCTTTTTGTTGTTGTTGACATTTTGGAATATCTGTGAAATAGGTTGTCTATCACTTTTATCCTTCCTTTTTTTTAAAACTTTTCATTTTCTTTCATTTTTTTATTAAATCTTTTTATTTTCAAAACATTTTTCATTTTCAAAATATTCAAAACATGAATAATTTTTCAACATTAATCCTTGCTTTCCTTGTGTTTCAGTTTCCCCCCTTTGCCCCTATCCTCTCCCCTAGAGGACAAGTAATCTATGTTAAACATGGTAAAAAAAAAAAATACATATATATATATATATATATATATATATATATATATATATATATATATATATATATGTTAAATCCAATATATGTATACATATTTATACAATTATCTTGCTACACAAGAAAAATCAAATCAAGAAGGAAAAAAAAGAGAAAGAAAATAAAATGCAAGCAAACAACAACAACAAAGAGTGAAACTGCTCTGTTGTGAGCCACACTCAATTTCCACAGTTCTCTCTCTGGGTATAGATGGCTCTCTTCATCACAAGATCATTGAAACTGTCCTGAATCATCTAATTGTTGGAAAGAGCCACAATCATCAGAATTGATCATCATATAATCTTGTTGCCATGTACAAGATTCTTCTGGTTCTGCTTATTTCACTTAGCATCAGTTCATGTAAGTCTTTTCAGGCTTCTCTGAAATCATCTTGCTGGTGGTTTCTTTTAGAACAATAATATTCCATAACATTCATGTACCATGATTTATTTAGCCATTCTCCAACTGATGGATATTCACTCAGTTTCTAGTTTCTAGCCACTAGAAAAAGGGCTGCCACAAACATTTTTGCATATACAGGTCCCTTTCCCTTTAAGATCTCTTTGGGATACAAGCCCAGTAGTAACACTGATGGATGAAAGGATGTGTACAGTTTGATAGCTCTTTGGGCATAGTTCCAAATTGCTTTTCAGAATGGTTGGATCAGTTCACAACTCCACCAATAATATATTAATGTCCCAGTTTTTCCACATCTCCAACATTTGTCATTATCTTTTCTTGTCATCTTAGCCACTCTTGTGAGGTGTGTAGTAGTAGTATCTTAGAGTTGTCTTAATTTGCATTTCTCTGATCAATTAATTTATTCCTTTTACTCAATAATTGACCCAATATCTTCTCCATTTATGTTTTCTTGATAGAATCCTTTATAATGTTTCTCTTGCACAATTCCTTATCTCTAATGCTTTGCATTCATTGATTTAGCAGCCAGCCTGTGCCCCCCATGCCTCTCTTGATTGCTTTTTAGTCCTCCTTCAACTTCATTTCTTCAGAGACTACAAGTCTATTTGTAGTCATATGATCAGAAGAATATTGATGTAAAGAAAGATAACTTTGTTTCCATAAGAAGCTTGGGATTATTTTGCAGTTTTCCAAAGTTAATCTAGTCTGCATTCATTCACCCAACTCTTTGCTTCCTGTCCCAGCCTAACTCTTCTGTATATATTTTGTTTTTTAGATAGGTTTTTCTGGTAAGCAACAGATTTTGTATTCTTATGCAAACTGATTTTATTGAATTGTTTAATCCATTCATATTTGTTATGAGAATTAGATTAACATTTTAAAATTTTGTCTCTCATACTACTTTGTTTTCTGAATGAAAATATATTATTCTTTTAAGACAATACTTTGTCACTATAGTTGTTTTTGGTTAACTTCAAGGTGTTTTTCTTCCCCTCAATCTCAGCACCTCCTCTCTGCCTTCTGTTCGTCAACCCTTTCTTTAGTTTTGGAGTTTTACTTAATTATTGATACTTTTCTCATTCTTTCCTTCAATTTTCTAATTCTTCCCCTCTTTTCTTCCCTTTCAGTTTCTTTTGCTTATTAGAGGTAATTTTCTCTTCCTTTAAAAAATTTTTTTTTACTTTGTTCTCTTCATTAATTTTATTTTAAACTTTTATTCTTTGTTTCATGGTCTTTCCACTTTTTATTTTTTTTTCATCTCTGTGCTGTCTATGAAATTAAACCTTCTAAAGTACACATTTGAAGTCTTCTAGACAATTTCTGTATTTTGCCTTGTTTTTGTTGTTTCTTTCTCTTTTTTCTCATTCTTAGAAATGTCAGTTTCTGCAAGAGATAAGTGCTGTGTTTGTTCTTTCTTTTCTTAATTCTTCCCTGCCCCAGTGTTGTTTTCCATCTCAGCAACTTTATTTGTATTTCTCTTTTACCTCATCAAATTTGTATTTGTATCAAATTAAGTATTATATTATACTCAGTTATACTTGTATTATACTTATATATGCTTATATATTTACATGTGCTTTCATTCCACTTTACCACCCCACAAAATAACCTACTTGAGGTAGGGACTATGAGAATTTTTTTTATGTTTTTATATATTTCTAATACTTAGCAGAGTGTCTTGCATAGTAGAGTATAAAAGCTTTACTCGTGTTATCTTACGTGGAGTCATACTTAGTTATTACTTAGCCCATAAATGTTTCTCCTTCCTTTCCCCGTCCTCTTACCTTCCGTCTTTCCCTTTAAGAATTCTTCCCTTCTTCCCTCTCTTTTTTCCTCTCTCCCTTCTTCCCTTCTTCCTTCTTCTCTCCTTCCCTTCCTTTCTTCCTTTAAATATCTGAGGGTGAAGTGGAGAATTCAGGTCCTCCTGACTCCAGGGCTTGTGTTCTTATCTATTATTGAGCTGCCCCAAAACTATGTTTGAAGATAACCTTCTATAAGCAAATTCTATGTGTAATTTTTGGCTTATCTTCACTTTTGCTACCTTCCAATGGAAATCTTTGTATACATTTTAAGAGTCTTATCCCCAAGATACTGTTTTTCCTCTCCTTTCCTCCTTTATTCCCCTCTATACATCTCTAAATGTACTTGATAGGCTTGGTCTTATAAGATATGAATATAACTGGATGCAATTTTCTCTACATAAGACAGTGTGATATAGTAGAAAGAGCATAAAACTTGGAATTGGAGGACTTGCATTTACATCTTGGCTCTATCATACTACTTTTGTGAGTTAACATTTATGTGCCTGAATTTTTGCATTTTGAAAATTATTGTACTTCTCTCACAGGTAAGGATTAAATAAGATTCTATCTATAAAGCATTTTGTAATCATTAAGGCACTATAGAGATAACTATGCTGTTATAAATAATATTTTATATTAAGTATTTTAATCATTTTAAGGAATATTAACATAATTAAATATTTCAAGGATTTGTACCTTTGCCACTGAGCATTTCTCCTACCAATATAGAGAGAAACTCTTTTATAGCTTATAAATGGTCTTTTAGAATTACTGATGGTCAAATAACTTATTATCCCTTAGTCATCCTGATGATAAACATAAGCTGGTCTTCAGACACATGGGTTTATTATATAGCCCATCAGTGTTTGATGCCTTTCTAGTATGGTAGGATCTACCAGACATTGCTTTCTTGTAGTATATACTCAAGGTTAGCTCCTTGCCAAGAAGAGGCATCAGAGAAGAACTTAAATTATTATTTCCTTGTAGAGGGAGAGTCCTGGACCTGTGACTTAATCATATAGGGAACTCCTGAAGAGAAAATTACTTCTGCTAATGCAGAGCACTTATCCACTTATAGCTTATAGTTTACAATTCAAAGCAGGGATACTTAACTTGGAGCCCAAGAACTTTATATATATATTTTTATGATTGTATTTCAAAATAGTTGGTTTCTTTTAACATTCTGTGAATAAAAGGAGTCTTTAGCCTTCCTTAGACTGGTGGGGAAGTTCTTGACTAAAAAAAAGGTTACAGATCCTGATCTAGAGAATTGGCTCGGTATTACTGGGAAGCAATTTGCTCATGGTTGAACAGCTAGTAAGTTTCAGTGCTCTGATGTGCTGCATTGCTCTTAAGTTGTTGATAATAGTGGTGGTAGTAGTGATTATGTATGTGGGGGGTGGTATTTATCAGGGAACTTTTCTACTTTTTTTTTTCCTCTTAGTACATTTCACAGTTATCAATTTCTCTAGTTAATCAGTGACCATACTTCCATTAAAATATTTGATTTGAACTCTATCATTACATTGCAAACTCCTTGAGAACAGATATTGACCAAGTCTGTAATCTTTAAATATGATCTGTCAGAATCCCATGATCTTTTTTCTGAGATTGGAAAAGCTGGAAGCATAAGTTCCTTTTGCAACTCCAGAATCATTTTATTAGATATTAGATAACCAGGAGATTGTGGATTTGAAAAAGAATTTTGTTTAAGCCCTTTGGCAAAGTTCTGCCCATTAATTTTATTCTTTCTCTTTAACTTTAAATTGCAGACCAAATTTCAATGTAGAGTTTTGAAGGAACATATGAAAATAAGAATTTAGAGGCATTGATATAATTCTAAATGTTAAGGCAATTCCAACTTAGTTTCTAGTGAGATGTAATTTTAAAAATTCTTATGTGGTCTATGTAAACCTCTTTTTCTTTGAAAATGACTTACAGGACTTTAAAGGAAGAAAAATTATTTTGATTTTCTTTTCTGTTTTAAAAGAAAATAAGTTTTTTTTTTACCCCTCCTTGTCTCTTTTCCAAAATTGAAGTACCACTCAGAGATAGTCTCATGTTTGAAAGTTCATGTGTTTGCTTTTCTTAAAGTTGGGGTCTAATTCTATTATTGTCTCTGGAATGGGTTTTGGGATGATTATTTTCATTAGTTAATTGAGTTTCCAAATATGAATTATCAGCATCGAAGTAATTAGACTTAAGTAATAGGACACAATTAAAAATGACTGGCTTGAACATAAATGTTAAATTAAGAAGGCCCTGTAGGATCAATGACTATTATTTTATGAATGTTAAGTGTTAATTAATAGTCTATTCTACATAGCAGAATACCAAAGTTTAGGATTAGATTATTAAAATTGTTGGTGTGAAATTGAGATTTAGCAAATGCTTATTTAGTGCTAGGCTGTATTAGCATTAAGAAGTACAAAGAGGGGCAGTTAGGTGGTGCAGTGGATAGAGCACCAGCCCTGAAGTCAGCAGGACCTGAGTTCAAATGTGGCCTCAGACACTTAACACTTCTTAGCTGTGTGACCCTGGGAAAGTCACTTAACCCCCTAAAAAAGAAGTACAAAGAAAGACAAAAAAATATCTGCTGTCAAGGAGCTCTCTAGGAGAGCCAACCACTTAAAAGCATCTATGTACATGTAGCATATATATAGTATAACTGAGAGGTAATAGCATTGACTCTGGAAAAAAAAAAAAAAAACATGACACATTTTTAAGTATAATCTATAATAACAATTTGGCCATCATTTTATTGTTTATTTAGTCAATAAAACTGTAAATCAGTCCTAATTTGTTGCCATTTTTCAGTTTAAGAATCAACAGTTTAGAATTGACTAGCACACTCCTGGAGGCAATCAGGAGGGAAGATGGAGGTGGGGTTTCTGAATCTTGGAGAAGGGAACACACAAAAAGGTCTCTTCTACTCTGTATGAACTGAGTTTTGAAAATGGCTTGGAAAACCAAGAGAGAGTAGTGAAGAGGAGGGAGATCAAGCAATCCAGACATGTGGACAATCAGTGAAAAGACTTAGATGGAGACATTCATTGAAAAGATAGTCAAAAGCTGGAGTGAGAAAAAGCAAGAAGAGCAGTATTGCTGGATCATATAAGTGGAGGGGAGTACAAAAGACTGCACAATGACTAGAAAGAAAAGTTTTGAAGGATTTTACAAGCCAGACAGGATTTTATATTTGATCCTACCTCTATAACTGGCAGCATGATGATGAAATACTAAATCTGAGATGAGGAGAACCTGCATCAGGCTTGTGGCTATGTAAGTGAGAAAAACGGATATAAGAGATAACTGTGAAGGTTTAGAAACAAGGATTAGCAATTGATTGTGTATGGTGAGTAAATTTAAATGAAATATTGAGGAAGATACAGAAGTTGTTAGTCTAGGTCACTAAAATGAATCTAATATATTTTTGTAGGGAAAGGCACCTCCAGCCACCTAGTTAAATTTCTTAATCTGATAATTGTTTCCCCCCCAAAAAAAAAAATTAGGGCAGAATGCCTTAATTTTATTTGAGTTATTGATTATTTTTTTACTTATTTAAAATAACTATGACTTTTGAATCCCTTAGCAAGTTGCAGAAGTAGAATAATCCTGTATCTGAACTGCTTTGTATACACAGTATTTTTGTGCTAGAGCAAAGGAATGAGGAAATATATAACTTATGCTATTCAGCACTGCTCTGCAGCAACAAGAATGCTCACACCTCTTTTAGCCATGCTGGGTTTTCATAGTATGTTCCTTGATGCCGGTTCTTAAGTAGGAAGTTTCTTATTAAGAATTTCTATTTCCTTTCTCATAAAGTAAATCTTACTGTAGAAAAATCTCGACACTTTATTGGCTGTTTCTCACCCACTTAAAATGTCCTTTGTTCTGAAAATGCACACACCCCTTTTCTCAGCCAGGACAATGATTGGTTCTTATTAATCACATGCATTTGTGACTGCTTTGGACTCCTGTTAGAAAGCAAGCTGTTTGAGAAGTTAATGACTGTCGCCTCTTGTGATTAGAATGTTTAATTGTTATTTTTAAGAGACTTTCATATTGGTAGAGTACTGATGCCTTTTCAGTTTCGATTAGCTTTTTAGAAAATTTGCATGTTTTGGTGATTTTTTTTCATTTCCAGAATTAAACAAATTAGAAAAAATTTGACTTTTAAAAACAGTCATTAGAATAATGTTGAGCCATATTACATTGAAGGAAATTTAAAATACAATATGTTGAATACTTTTTTCTTGTTGCCTTTTCCCTTTTCTTAATATCTTTTTTTTTTTTTTTTTTCCAGTTTTGATTTCTAGGGTTTAGATTTATAATCTCTCTTCCTCCCCTCTCTCTCTATTAAGAAAGAATTATATCAATATAGTATGTTCATATAGATAAAATGATTTTAAAAAAACTTATTTTAAAAGAAGCTTTATTTATAAACAGGAAAAAAAAATCCCTCCATCATGATGGCTTTAATTCTCATTAACTTTTAGAATATTGGACAAACCTTCCCCTATAATTACAATTCTGGTTTTACATTAGTTAAATATTGAAAAATATTGAAAAATATATTGAAATATACATTTTATTCAGGATACTTTTCTTGGTTCTATGGAACATATTGAGATTATGTGCCATAAAGAAAAGTATAACAAAATTTGTTAAAAAGATTTTTCTGTTCAATAATACTTTACATTTATAGGCTTTGCTGTAATTTATGTTATGCTTTGACATGCTATCTCATTGTCTTCCACCATTTTCTTGTGAAGTAGGTAGGTCATTTGAAGAAGGAAATTTTCCTAGTCCACTTAAGTTATAAGTTAAAAAGCTGATAGTAGAATCCAGGTCTTTAGTTCTTTTTTTGTCATATCATGGGTATTTATAAAAGTATACTCTTTAGCATGCCAGGTTTGAAACATGACTTTATAGTATAAATAGTTTGTAGAGTGAGGAAGTTATTATTTTATTATTATTTATTTATTTTTCCTGTATACCTTAGTGCCTGACTCATAGTAGATATTATAATAAATGCTTGTTGTTTGATATTATTTGCAAATAGCTAGCTGACTTGAATATTTTGTGTAAATTAGAAAGAAAATGTTTGTAGAAGTTTGTTGATATACAAGATAAAATGTCCACTCCGAATCCATTCTAAATAGTAAAAGTTAACATCTTGAATCCATTTATTGTTGTTTATTCTTGAAAGATTAGTTTGAAATATACTTTGATGATTTAATTGCTCACTGACCTCAGTGATATGGGTCAGTTAATAAAGGAACATTTATTAAGTACTTACTACCTGTTCCAGCCATTGTGCTAAGCCCTTGGAATATAAGAGCAAAAGACAAGATAGTTTTACCTCTCAGATCTGTGGAGGAGAAAGGAATTTGTGACCAAAGAAGAACTAAAGGTCATTATTGATCACAAAATAGATGATTTTGATTAATATTAAGTTAAAAAGGTTTTGTACAAACAAAACTAATGCAGATAAGATTAGAAGAGAAGCATTAACTGGAAAAATATTTTTACATTCAAAGGTTCTGATAAAGGCTTGATTTCTAAAAAATATAGAGAATTGACTCAAGTTTATAATAGTTCAAGCCATTTACCAATTGTTAAATGGTCAAAGAATATGAAAGACAATTTTCAGATGAAATTGAAACTATTTGTAATCATATTGTTTGGGAAAAGAAGACCTACCCAAATTGATTACTCAGAGATCACTCATAGAAAGCAGAATTATTTATTAGAATCTCAAGAAGTGGACCCCATCCTGGTCTGCGAGCCAAATTTCACAGCAGGATAGGGCCAGAGCCTTGAAAATTCTTACAGATTTTATACAATTCAGACAAAGAACCTCCAAAATCTCGCCCTCTATATGTTGTGATTGGTCACATCAGTCTATTGTTCCCCTAGTTGATCAGTGGAATGTAGTAGACAAGGTGTTATGCAGCTTCTTCGACCACTTTGGAAATGTAGCTGAAACTGAGGCCTAATAGGCTTGATTTACTTTAGCTAACAGTCTCTGATCAATATGTGCTGTAAGTTCTTCATCTTTTCCCACACAATATGAAAAGGTGCTCCAAATCACTATTGATCGGAGAAATCCCCATTAAGACAACTCTGAGATACCACTACATGCCTGTTGGATTGATTAAGATGACAGGAAAAGATAATGCTGAACATTGGAGGGGATGTGGGGAAATTGGGACACTGATATATTGTTGGTGGAATTGTGAACTGATCAAACCATTCTGGAGAGCAATTTGGAACTATGCTATCAAACTGTGCATACCTTTTGATCCAGCAATGTTTTTACTGGGCTTATATCCCAAAGAGATCTTAAAGGAGGGAAAGGGACTCACATGTACAAAAATGTTTATGACAGCCTTCTTTGTAGTGGCCAGAAACTGGAAATTGAGTGCATCCTATCAATTGGAGAATGGCTGAATAAATTATGGGATGTGAATGTTATGGAATATTATTGTTCTGTAAGAAACAACCAGCAGGATGATTTCAGAGAGACCTGGAGAGATCTATATGAACTGATGCTAAGTAAAATGAGCAGAACCAGGAGATCATTATACACGGCAACAAGAAGACTATATGACAATTAATTCTGATGGACATGGTTGTCTTCAACAATGAGATGATTCAAACTAGTTCCACTTGTTCAGTAATGAAGAAAGTCAGCTACACCCAGAGAGAGAACCGTGGGAACTGAGTGTGAATCACAACATAACATTCTCACTTTCTCTGTTATTTGTTTGCATTTTGTTTTCTTTCGCAGTTTTTTTTTTCTTCCTTCTTGATCTGATTTTTCTTGTGCAGCAAGATAACTGTATAAATATGTATACATATATTGTATTCAACATGTTTAATGTTGACTACCTGCCATCCAGGGGAAGGAAGTGGGGAGGTAGGAGGAGAAAATTTGGAACAGAAGGGTTTTTCAAGTGTTGAAAAATTACCCATACATATGTTTTGTAAATAAAAAGCTTTAATTTAAAAAAAGGAAAAGACAGTTCTTATCCTCAATTATTGTGAGAATCTAATGAGATAATATGTATAAAGCACCCTTATAAATGCTATTACCAAAACAAATTTTATTTCATTTTAAGAACTAAGTATAACTGCAGTACTTTTTTAATCAAAGAGGCTGAGGATAGGTAAAGTTGCTGATATTAAATTGAGATCATTTAATTAGTAGAAATACAAAAAAGTAAGAAACCCAAGTCCAGAAAAACACTATCCATATAATATCATTTGAATTCATAAGTATAGTTATTGAAGCAATGGAAAGATTATGGTATTTTGTTTCCTTTGTATGAATGCCTTAATTGCAGTTAGCAAGAAATCTAATAAATTGAAACATCTTAAAAGTCTATATATAGGGGCAGCTATGTGGCGAGGTGGATAGAACACCAGCCCTGAAGTCAGGAGGATTTGAGTTCAAGTCTAGCCTCAGACACTTAACACTTCCTAGCTATGTGTCACTGGTCAACTCACTTAATCCCAGTTGCCTCTGGGGAAAAAAAAAGTCAATGTATAGTATAGAAGAATTGCACATGTTTAACATATTGAATTAATTTCTGTCTAGGGAAGAATGGAGGGAAAGGGAGGGAAAATAATTTGGATCACAAGGTTTTGCAAGGGTGAATGTTGAAAACTATCTTTGCATATATTTTGAAAATAAAAAAGCTATTATTTTTTTTAAAAAGTCTGTCTATAGAATATATTGGCAGAACTAAAGAAATTTTCCAGATAATATTAAATATTTTAATAAGCAAAAAATCCATTTTTCAATAGTCTTTTCTTTGTATCAAAAGGGTTTCTTACCTTTTATAAGTTTGGTAGTATAAAGTGCTAAAGATTTCATTTGATTATCTCACTAGCATCCTATGTATTTTCTCCTGTGTTTACTCACATACCTACAAAACACTATCTATTTTGCACTGCCTTCCATTTTTTTCTCATTTTTCAAACTATTTATCAATCAAGCATTTATTAATTACTTTTCAGTGCCAGATACTGTGCTAACTGCTAGAGATAGAAGTACAAAGAATGAAACAATCCCTACTCCTATGAAGTTTTACATTTTGATGGGGGAGACAAATACGTATATAAACATGTGCAACACAGCTACAAAAATATACAAGGTAGTTTGAGTGGGAGGGCTTTGAATCTGGCAGAGTGAGAATTTCATGTAGAAGGTGGTCCTGGGGTCATAGAGTTTTTGTGTATGTTTCTATAACTCATTTAATTTTTCAACCAAAATAAAAAAAGAAAAACAAAATCAATTTAATAAATATTTAGTCAATGATCCAACCATTCTGGAGAGAAATTTGGAACTATGCCTAAAGGGCTACAAAACTGTGCATACCCTTTGATCCAACAGTGTCTCTATTGGGTCTGTATGAGAAAGATCATAAAAGAGAGAATAGGCCCACATGTACAAAAATGTGGCGGCCTTTTATAATGGCAAGGAACTGAAAATTGAGTGGATGCCCATCACTTGGAGAATAGTTGAATAATTTATGGAATGTGAATGTAATGGAATATTATATTCCTATAAGATAATATGATGAGCAAACTGATTTTAGAAAAGTCTGGAAAGACTTATATGAACTGATGCTTAGTGAAGTGAGTAGAATCAAGAAGAATATTGTACACAGTAACAAGATTATGTGATGATCAACTGTGATGGACTTAGTTCTTTTCAATGAGGCGGTTCAAAGCAATTCCAATAGACTTGTGAAGAAAAGTACCATTCACATCCTTAGAGAGAACTAGGGAAACCTTTTTGTTTGTTTGTTCTTTTGATCTAATTTTTCTTGTATAGCATAACAAATTTGGAAATAGGGGGAAAAATTTGGAACACAACGTTTTGTAATGAATGTTGAACTATCTTTGTGTTTATTTTGAAAAATTAAATCCTATTTTTTAAAAAAACTACCCCCAAAACATCTCAAACTGTCTGTCAAGTAGACCTCTTAAATTCAGTATATCTATAACAGAACTCATTATCTCTTCCCTTTCCAACCTTCCCTATAGTTAGGAAAAACAGCACTGTCATTCTAGTAAACTCAGGCTTGCACCTTAAGAGACATCCTGTATTCCTTGTAAAAGTCCTGTCATCTCTAAGTTATCCTTCCAGGCCGTCATTTCAACTCACTCCCAGCCAGACTCTTCTTCCTCCAGAGTGCCGTCCCAACTCTGTCCCAGAGTAGACTAACTCCTTGCTCAATGTTGTCTTCTTTTATCCTCCTAGAGAATGGTGTGTGAGAACTCAAAGGCTTGTGGGAAAATTACTTCAACCAATGAACTTGCTCCTTTTAAAGGTTGTGTAAATTCCTTTTCATATGTAAACTCCTTCTCAGAAGTTCAAAGGGGTAAACTCCCCTTAAAGGTGGGAACCAAAGGTGTGAACTAGAGAATTGTTAAGTACCAGACTTAGCACTTAGTAAGAACCTAACATCTCCCCCTTTCTTTTGATTTAGAGCATAGGGTGGTCATGACCTGGAAACATAAATCAATCAATATGGGAGGTATTACATAAATTACATAAACACATAGTAACATAGTAACATAATACCTGCTAGAAGTATGTAACAAATAACATGATCAAATAATCATGAATTGAGAATTTATAAATGTCCATAAGTCCATTGTCCATTAGTCTCATCTTGTGTTAGGAAATCCAATGATTCCTGCTGGTTTTAAAGTTATTTAACAGTCTTCTTATTAGCCATGCTCTTTCAGTGTCAGATGTTTCTTAGATTTTGTCCTTTATTTTGAGGTTTTTCTCTTTTTCTGTCTCTCTCCAGGTGCTTGTTGCTACCTATCGGCAACCTGTTTACTTCTTCATCTGTTTCCTTCTGTCTGTTAAAATACAAGCAAAACCTCTCTCCCAGGAAGTTAGCCTATCTAATTTCCTTCTATTTACCACTTTCTAAATCTCTTCTCATCATCTGGCAATTACATTGGAGTTGTTTGCACTGGACACAGCCCTGTTGATTTAAAAGGTCTATATTCTCCCCAAGTGTAATCCATTTTTGCAATCTGATTGCCTTTTGGCTGACTGATCAGGTAATCCCTTTCTTCCATGTGATTGCTTTTCGGCTGATAGATCACATCAGAGTCCTGACCTTCTAAAGGCTCTTTGGGTGTAACCTCAGTTGCAATCATGCCCCACCTATCCTTTGATTGATATATTGGAGCTGGGCCCCACTTCTCATTTCCCTGGGTCAATCTACATCCGAAGGCCCAGTGGAGACCCTTGTGGCATTTTGGACATGGCGTTTTAGGTCTTCTCTCATCCTGTCTTCTCACTCTATCTCCATATCTACATTGAGCTCTTAGATGTCCAATTTTTCCACATTGGAAACATCGACAAATTTCTCTAGAAGTCCTTTGCCAAGAGGGACCCTGTCTTTCCATGTTCATCATAGTCCCAGTGTAAAAAGCATTTGTTCCCACTGTAGCACAGCATCTTATGATCTCCTCTAAAGGAGCATCTTTGTCTAGTCCCCATATAATTCTTTTGCAAATCTCATTGGCATTTTCTTTAGCCAGATGTCTGGTCATTATTTCTGTAGCTGAGTTTTTTTGATAGCAGTTTGCAAACGTCCCACAAAATCCGCAAAAGGTTCATTGGGACCTTGCTCTATTTTTGTGAAAGCTTCTCCTTGATCTTTCTGTCCAGGGAGGGAACCCCCCAAGCTTTTATTGCAGCCTTAGCAATTTGCTCATACACTGTCATGGGGTAATTAATCTGTTCTGAATTCTCTACATACCAACCTTCACCAGCTAAGTGCTCAAAAGTGAATTTTGTGTTAACTCCTGTTTCCAAATTGCATCTGACTTGGACCTTACATAATTCATGAAACTCCGCAAGCCATAACACATTTTGTCCAGGTTCTAAACATGCCCTTGCTATGGATTTCCAATCATTCGGGATTAGGACTTCATAAGACAAACCATTAAGTAACATTTTAACATAAGCTGATGTAGCCCCATAAAGGGTACAACCTTTTTTCAAATCTTTAATTTTATTCAAATCTAAAGGTGTATCTCTTCTCCTTTTTTGACCTACAGAGTCAATATCTTTAATCACAGGATATGCATGTATAAAATCACTTATATCCTATCCTTCTCTCTTAGCTTTAACCAATGCTTTTTCTAATCTTGTCATAGGCTGCTTAACAGGCGTTTCTGTTTGTATTTCTGCCTTTTCCCCTCCTTCTTCTTGCTCCACCCCTGAAGGGTTAATTGAGGGAGGAAATGGGAAATGCTCCTGTTGCTCAGAATTGTACTTAATTTCATTATTATCTGTTTCATCCTTTTCACCTGGTTTACTTGACATCTCCCTCTCTGGCTCCTTTAGTCTAACAATTTTTAAAGCCATTTGGATTAAATTGTAGGTATGAAGTGTATCTTTGGAAATTAAGTTTGGTTTGGATTTGTAGTGTTCACCTAATTGCTCTCCTACTAATTTCCACTCCAATTCTTTTTCCAGAGAAAAACAAGGACATATGACCTGTACAGTTTTTAAAAGTTCAGTAATCTCCTCCAAAATTATAATCAATCCTTGGCTTTTTGTAACCTTGATAATGCTCCTCTAAACATTTTCCCTTGAACAGAAGGCATTTACCCCCATTTCACTGAAATTCTACTTTAGCTCTTTAACAAAGTTTCCTTGTTACTCACGCTTCTGGGTCAGAGAGGCTTTTCCACTGGAATCGGATCTTGTCTGTCCCTGTTTGGGTGCCAAAATGTGAAGGTTCGGGCTAGCTCCTCTGAAGGGCTCAGAATCAGTCCTTGTCAGGATAAGCAAAAGTCTTTGCCCCACATTGTGGGCGCCAAAATGTAAAGTTCTGGTCATCTCTTAGTTGTAATCCTTCTCTGGGAGGAGGTTTCTTTTCTGTATAATCTTTTCTTCTGTGAGCAGGTTTCTTGGTTTTCTTCTTCAGCCAGCCTCTTCTTCTTCACAAATTCTGGCTCTGAATCTTCTCCAGCTCTTGTCCTTCCCCAATCCAGACTCCTCCTTCAGGCTGCTGTCCCAACTCTGCCCTAGACTTGACTTAACTCCTTGCTCAATGTTGTCTTCTTTTATCCTCCCAGAGAATGGGCGTGTGAGAACTCAAGGGCTTGTGGGAAAATTACTTCAACCAATGAACTTGCTCCTTTTAAAGGTTGTATAAACTCCTTTTCATATGTAAACTCCTCCTCAGAAGTTCAAAGGGGTAAAACTCCCTTTAAAGGCCGAGCCAAAGGTGTGAAGTAGAGAATTGTTAAGTATGACTTAACACTTAGTAAGAACCTAACTATCTTTCATCTCTCAATTCCAAGGTGTTGCCAAGACATGCCAATTTCACCTTTGCAGAATCTCTCAAATAAGTCCTCTCTTTTCTGACACTGCTCCTTACAACTCAAGTATAGACCCTCATCACCTAGCAACTTGATTATTACAATAGCCACTTGTGGGTCTGCCAGCCTTTAGTCTTCTCTATTTGGCCACCGCCTACCACCACTGCCCATCCCTATTCCATTCCTATTCAATAAACATCAGTGGTTCCCTATTTCCTTCAGTAACAAATAGAAAATTTTTTGTTTAGCATTTATCACACTTAATAATCTAGCCTTCCATCTTTTCATTTTTTTTTCACCTAATTTTCCAACAAAGTGCTGGGGATACCAAAAAAAAAAAAAAAAAAAAAAAAAAAAGGTAAAAGACAGTCTCTGCTCTCAAAGAGCTTAAAATCTAATGCAAACAAATATGCATTTCCATTTCAAGAAAGCTTATATAATAAATACTACACAAGAACTCTTCTCCCTCTTTATTACTTCCTTGTATGTTTTCTTTTGGTCTCTGCTGTGCACTTTTTATTTTATTTTTTTCTCCTTTTTTTCCCCCCACCCCAAAAAACAGACTACAATTAAGCATAGATATATATATGTATATGTGTCTATATAAATACCTGTATAGATTGATATGCATTTACTATACCACAGTAATATTCCAACCTTACACTAATTATTTTATTTTATTTTTTGCTGAGGCAATTGGGGTTAAGTGACTTGCCCAAGGTCACACAGCTAAGAAGTGTTATGTGTCTGAGGTTAGATTTGAACTCAGATCCTTCTGACTTCAGAGCTGGTGGTCTATCCACTGTGCCATCTAGCTGCCCCCTACATTAGTTATTTTAAATGGTTTAAAACAATATTAATGTGATTGACATGTAGTGTAATTTCCCTATTTTTCTTTTGATTAAATATTTTAGCTTTAATTTTGAGATTATCATCATTATCCCTGCCTTTTTTTTTTTTTTTAACATAATAAATTTTATTCCTGCTTGTTGAATAAATTATATTTTTTCTAGATTGGTGAAATAAATGAGATACTTTTAATTTAACTGAGTTAAGAAACCTGTCCTTTCCCATATTTTTTAAGTGGTCCTAGGTAAAATGATTTTTAAAAGATTGATTCTTTGCCTCATTTCATCCCAACAGTTCTGAGACTTAGAGATTTTCAGAAAGGCCTAAAATTAATACTTTTTTTAGAAAAGAGTTTTTTTTTGATGTCTTCTATTTCTTACATTATCATAGCTATTTCAAGTATCCTTCCCTTCCCATATAACCATCAGTTATTTTTAGAGAAGGAAAAAAAAAATCAGCACAACTTGTTGGAAAAACCCTAAAATATGTGGAATGTGTTACAACTGTGAATCTTCCACCTCTACAAAGGGATGGTTTGGGAGTATCATCTCATATCTCTTCATTTGAGCCCTCTTTAATCTTTGTGAATTTATTATATTTACTTTTGAGTTTTTGATATGTTGTGCTTTACATTTACATTTTTGTTGTAGTTATTATCTATTTTGTATTTTTGGCTCTGCTTCACTTAACATCACTTCATGTAGATCTTTCCATGCTTCTTTATATTCATCACACACTTAATTTGTTACAGCACAGTAATTTTCTATTTCTTTCATGTACCTCAGTGCATTTAGCCATTTCCCATTTGATGGTCATCTGCTTTGTTTCCAATTCTTAACTGTCACAAAGTGCTGCTATATATGTTTTGGAGTATATGTTGCTTTTGTTGTTAAATCGATGACTTATGGAATCTGTGGTTCAAAGTATTTGGACATTTTAGGCTCTATTTGCATAATTCCAAATTTCTTTTCAAAGTGGTTTGTTACATGTCACAGATCTACCACCAATAAAGTATTGATGTGCCTATCTCTCCATAATCCTTCCAACATTGAGCAGACCCACCAGTGGCTATTGCTATTTGTTATCTTTTTGCCTTTTTTTTTTTTTTTGGCCAATTTTCAGGGATGATGAGGTGATGAAACCTTAGGGTTGTTTTGATTTCCATTTCTTTAAATAATTAGTGATTAAAGTATTTTCTCATGTGATTGTGAATACTTTACAATTCTTTTGAAATATAAATATAGGATATCCTTCGACTATTTATCTATTGGAGAATGACTATTAGTCATATATTTATTATTTCTTTTATCTTGGATACCAAATTCTTATCAGAGAAATTTGATGAAAAGCTCTGGTTTCTACTTAGTCAAATCAGACCAGTTTCTTGTCCTTGATGATAGAGCAAATCAAATAAGTAAAAAAACAAGCATAGGGCATAAAAATTTCCAGAAAAGTTTAGGAGAGAGTACAGGCAAATGTTGCAACTGAATCTTTTGGATCTCTAGAAGTTCCAAAAAATTCAGAGACTCTTTTTGCACTATCTCATTGCTTGAACAAGATAAGTTTCAGATAATTGCATTTTCAATAAAACATCATATGTGGAGTAATTGAGAACTTATATAGTATGTGAGGATTCTCTTTTCTACTTCAATAGACTAAGCAGATATAACTAACAATTTTGATGTTTCACTATAGTTCTTTAATTTTCTTATGATTGTAATATGATTCCTTAGCTATATGGTGAGGTATGTTGTTGATTTCAGTTTGGAAAGGACAAATAGAAGAAGAGCTAGACAGATAATTTGATGCTTTGGTTAACCAAAATTCTTTGACTCATAATTAAATTGCCAGATTTTTATTGAGCATAATTTGAAATTCCTGGTTGAGTTTTCATTTCATTCATTTTAATATACATACATGTGTATCTCTGTGTGTGTGTGTATGTGTATTTAATATCATACGTTTTACAATTTTTCCCTCAAAGAAGTCTTTTAAAATAATAAAAAAGGGGGGGAGGATAAACCCAGTTTGACAAAACTAACATAATATCTATAGTATTTTACTTCTGCAAAGAAAATTTTTTTTGGACTTAGCTTAATCTTTATAATTTTGAAGCATTCCATTTAAATTGTTTTGTTTTTTGTTATCTTTATGTGGTCGTAGTCATTTATTTGTATGTTGTTTTCTTGGTTCTGCTTACTTTATATATTCATATATGTCTTCTTATGTATTAATGTTCACTGTTTCTTGCAACACGATAATTTTCCATACATTCATTATACATACATTCCATACAATTTGTTTAGTCTTTTCCCCAAATAGTCATCTACTAAGTTTTTAGGATTTTGCTACTACAAAAAATGTTGTTATAAATATTTGGCATATATTTGCCTTTCTTTCTGGCCTAGACTTTCTTAGTGTAATTATTAGCAGTGAAATTTCATCGTCATAGGGTATGTCTGTTTCATTGTCTTTGTTAGCATAATTCCCATTGCTTTCCCAATAGATTAGACTAATCTGTGGCTCCACTAACAAAACATTAGTGTTTTATCTTTCCACAGCTCTTGAAGCAACATTGATTATTCCTATCTTTTGTTGTCTTTAGCAATTTGTGGGTGTTAGGCAAAGCTCACTTATTTTGATTTGATGATTTTTAGTGATTTACACTGTTCCTTCATAGTTTGCAATTCTTCTTTAGAGAACTGTTCATTTTTATTTGACTTACTTATATCTATAGTTGTCCATATGTCTGACATCAGAACCTTATCAGAGATACTTGACATAAAATTTTCTCCTTGGTCTCTTTCCTTTTTCTAATTTTGTTTATTCAAAAGTTTTTTAGTTTCATTAGATTTATTTTTTCTTTTGTATTCATAAACATTTAATTGACTTAACATGTTACTTGCACAGGGTCATTTTATAAGTAATTAGCATCTTGGATTGCATTATGTTTTTCTGAATTAATTTTTTTATAAATACAATAATTCTAGGTGCGTTAATTTTTGGGGGAAAAAAATCATGTAACCAAGTGTCATTTAACTATTCAACTAAGACTTTATAACTTTAAACATAACTAAGAGTCAAAATAGAATTATCTTTATTGGTAAAAGAAAAACTATAGAGCTTATTATTATAAGGTTAGAATGTTGAAAAAGACCTGAATCCAATATCAATCATTTCTAAATACCTCAGTTTTCTCATCTTTAAAATGAAGGGGTTAAGTTGCATTTTAATTTCATTTTTGTGCTCCTACTTTGAGGTTGTACTACAATTATGATCACCAAGTTCATATCCTAATGACTGTAATACAGAACATTCTACCCTCCATAGCCTGTCTACTAGGTAAACCTAGGGCATCTTATGCAGAGTGTGTACCTTGCTTTAGCTCTCCTGAGCTTTTGATTATGTAGATTTTCTGATAAAGGGAGGAGGGAGTTTTTTGTACTGCAAGAAAATACCCACATGGAGAAACCAAAATCACAAATTGGGTCCCTTGTCCAGACTACTTAGCTGCGAAGATAATAGTGATCCCTCTTCACTGTCATGGGCTGCTCTAGATCCAACTGTTGAGGTTCAGAATGATGAGGTTCGGGGTTGTGTCCCCAGATGATGAGATTTGACTCCCCTTGATTCAGGGAGCCAAATGATGGGGTTTGGCACGGGGCAGGGAGTTGTGGGAACCCCCTTTTGGCAGCACAGGTCCTTGGTAAATGAATTTACGAACCTGAAAGTTAAACTGGAAAAAGAAGTTCTATTATTGGCATTGGGAAGTCAGCCTTTACTAGAAAGACTGAATTCCTTGGTGGCAGGTCCTGACAGAGATATAAAGATTCTAGTGGAGAAGTCCTGGCAGAGAGAGAATGAGAGAGTTTCTAGCAGAGAAATTCCCAACAGAGAGATGAATAAGGTCTTGTTAAGGAAATAGGTGAGAAAGATAAAGGGTAATGCTGAAAGAGAATATCATTTCAGCAGGCAGAGGGTTGCAGCTATGCCAAGGGGAGAAAGAGGTTCCTTGGCATGTGGCATGTTAGGTCTTCTGCAAAGAGATAGGTTGAAAGAAATTTATTTTATGAGCAGCTCTTGGTGGGGGCTGGGAGCAGTTTGAGCTAGAATCAGAAGAGAAAATCTTTTTTTTTTTTTTTAATTTTTTTTTTTATTATATATATATATATTTTATAATATTATCCCTTGTATTCATTTTTCCAATTTACCCCCCCTCCCTCTATTCCCTCCCCTCGACGACAGGCAATACCATACATTTTACATGTGTTACAATATAGTCTAGGTACAATACATGTGTGCGAATATCATTTTCTTGTTGCACAATAAACATTAGAATCCGAAGGTACATGCAACCTGGGCAGACAGATATTAGTGCTAACAATTTTCATTCCCCTCCCAGTGTTTCTTCTCTGGGTGCAGCTACCTCTGTCCATCATTGATCAACTGGAAGTGAGTTGGATCTTCTTTATGTTGAAGATTTCCACTTCCATCAGAATACATCCTCATACAGTATTGTTGTTGAAGTGTACAGTGATCTTCTGGTTCTGCTCATTTCACTCAGCATCAGTTGATTTAAGTCTCTCCAGGCCTCTCTATATTCCTCCTGCTGGTCATTTCTTACCGAGCAATAATATTCCATAACCTTCATATACCACAGTTTACCCAACCATTCTCCAACTGATGGACATCCATTCATCCTCCAGTTTCTAGCTACAACAAAAAGAGCTGCCACAAACATTTTGGCACATATATGTCTCTTTCCGCTCTTTAGTATTTCTTTGGGATATAATCCCAGTAGTAGCGCTGCTGGGTCAAAGGGTATGCACAGTTTGATAACTTTTTGGGCATAATTCCAGATTGCTCTCCAGAATGGCTGGATTCTTTCACAACTCCACCAGCAATGTATTAGTGTCCCAGTTTCCCCACATCCCCTCCAACATTTGTCATTATTTGTTCCTGTCATCTTAGCCAATCTGACAGGTGTGTAGTGGTATCTCAGAGTGGTCTTAATTTGCATTTCTCTGATCAGTAGTGATTTGGAACACTCTTTCATGTGAGTGGATATAGTTTCAATTTCTTCCTCTGAGAATTGTCTGTTCATATCCTTTGACCATTTATCAATTGGAGAATGGTTCGGTTTCTTATAAATTATGGTCAGTTCTCTATATATTTTGGAAATGAGACCTTTGTCAGAACCTTTGTTTTTAAAAATATTTTCCCAATTTGTTACTTCCCTTCTAATCTTGTTTGCATTAGTATTATTTGTACAGAAACTTTTTAGTTTGATGTAATCAAAATCTTCTATTTTGTGATCAATAATGATCTCTAGTTCTCCTCTGGTCATAAATTCCTTCCTCCTCCACAAGTCTGAGAGGTAGATTATCCTCTGTTCCTCTAATCTATTTATTATCTCCCTCTTTATGCCTAAATCATGGACCCATTTTGATCTTATCTTGGTATATGGTGTTAAGTGTGGATCCATATCTAATTTCTGCCATACTAATTTCCAGTTTTCCCAACAGTTTTTTCCGAATAATGAATTTTTATCCCTAATGTTGGAATCTTTGGGTTTGTCAAAGATTAGATTGCTATAGATGTACCCTTTTTTGTCCTTTGTATCTAATCTGTTCCACTGATCTACCGGTCTATTTCGTAGCCAATACCAAATGGTTTTGGTGACTGCTGCTATATAATATAGCTTTAGATCAGGTACACTTAGACCACCTTCCTCTGAGTTTTTTTTTCATTAGTTCCCTTGCAATTCTTGACCTTTTATTCTTCCATATGAATTTTGTTGTTATTTTTTCTAGGTCATTAAAATAGTTTCTTGGGAGTCTGATTGGTATAGCACTAAATAAATAGATTAGTTTGGGGAGTATTGTCATCTTTATTATATTCGCTCGGCCTATCCAAGAGCACTGAATGTCTTTCCAATTATTTAAATCTGATTTTATTTTTGTGGCAAGTGTTTTGTAATTTTTCTCATATAATTCCTGACTTTTCTTTGGTAGATGGATTCCCAAATATTTTATACTCTCAACATTTGTTTGGAATGGAATTTCTCTTTGTATCTCTTGCTGTTGCATTTTGTTAGTGATATATAAAAATGCCGAGGATTTATGTGGATTTATTTTGTATCCTGCCACTTTGCTGAAATTTTGAATTATTTCTAGTAGCTTTTTAGCAGAATCTTTGGGGTTCTCTAAGTATACCATCATGTCATCTGCAAAAAGTGATAGTTTGATTTCCTCATTTCCTACTCTAATTCCTTGAATCTCTTTCTCGGCTCTTATTGCCGAGGCTAGCGTTTCTAGTACTATATTGAATAGTAATGGTGATAGTGGGCAACCTTGTTTCACTCCTGATCTTACTGGGAAAGGTTGCAGTTTATTTCTATTGCATATTATGCTTACTGACGGTCTTAAATATATACTCCTGATTATTCTAAGGAATAATCCATTTATTCCTATACTCTCAAGAGTTTTTAGTAGGAATGGATGTTGGATTTTGTCAAATGCTTTTTCTGCATCTATTGAGATGATCATATGGTTCTTATTAATTTGATTATTAATATGGTCAATTATATTAATAGTTTTCCTAATATTAAACCAGCCCTGCATTCCTGGAATAAATCCTACTTGATCATAGTGTATTATCTTGTAGATGATTTTCTGAAGTCTTTTTGCTAATATCTTATTTAAGATTTTAGCATCAATATTCATTAAGGAGATTGGTCTATAATTTTCTTTCTCAGTTTTCGATCTACCAGGTTTAGGTATCAGTACCATGTCTGTGTCATAAAAGGAGTTTGGTAGGACTCCTTCATCCCCTATTTTTTCAAATAATTTATATAACATTGGGGCTAATTGTTCTTTAAATGTTTGGTAGAATTCACATGTGAATCCATCTGGCCCTGGGGATTTTTTCCTGGGGAGTTGATTAATAGCTTGTTCTATTTCTTTTTCTGAAATGGGACTATTTAAGCAATTTATCTCCTCCTCTGTTAATCTAGGGAGCCTATATTTTTGGAGAAAGTCATCCATTTCACTTAAGTTATCAAATTTATTGGCATAAAGTTGGGCAAAGTAACTCCTTATTATTTCTCTAATTTCCTCTTCATTGGTGGAAAGATCCCCCTTTTCATTTGTAAGACTATCAATTTGATTTTCCTCTTTCTTTTTTTTGATCAAATTTACCAAAGGTTTATCTATTTTATTGGCTTTTTCATAAAACCAACTCTTGGTTTTATTTATTAATTCAATAGTTTTTTTACTTTCAATTTTATTGATTTCTCCTTTTAATTTTTGTATTTCGAGTTTAATTTTTGGTTGGGGGTTTATAATTTGGTCTTTTTCTAGCCTTTTAAGTTGTAAGCCCAATTCGTTAATCTTCTCTTTCTCAATTTTCTTCAAATAAGCCTCTAAAGATATAAAATTTCCCCTTATTACTGCTTTAGCTGCATCCCAAAGATTTTGATATGATGTCTCATCATTATCATTATCTTGGGTGAAATTGTTAATTGTTTCTATAATTTGCTCTTTCACCCAGTCATTCTTTAAGATGAGATTATTCAGTTTCCAATTACTTTTTGGTCTATTTACCCCTAACTTTTTACTGAATGTAGCTTTTATTGCATTGTGATCTGAGAAGAAGGCATTTATTATTTCTGCCTTCCTACATTTAATTTTGAGATCTTTATGTCCTAATATATGGTCAATTTTTGTATAGGATCCATGAACTGCTGAGAAGAAAGTATATTCCTTCCTATTGCCATTCAGTTTTCTCCAAAGGTCTATCATACCTAGTTTTTCTAATGTTCTATTTACTTTTTTAATTTCTTTCTTGTTTGTTTTGTGGTTTGATTTGTCTAAATCTGAGAGTGCAAGGTTGAGATCTCCCACTATTATAGTTTTACTGTCTATTTCTTCTTGCAGTTCTCTTAAATTTTCCTTTAGAAAGTTAGATGCTATACCACTTGGTGCATATATGTTTAGTATTGATATGGCTTCATTATTTATGCTACCTTTCAGCAGGATATAGTTTCCTTCCTTATCTTTTTTAACGAGATCTACTTCTGCTTTTGCTTGATCTGAGATAAGGATAGCTACCCCTGCTTTTTTGGCTTTACCTGAAGCATAATAGGCTCTGTTCCAACCTTTTACCTTTACTCTGTATGTATCTCCCTGCTTTAAGTGTGTTTCCTGTAGACAACATATTGTAGGGTTCTGCTTTTTGATCCAATCTGCTATCCGTCTCCGTTTGATGGGATCGTTCATCCCATTTACATTTACAGTTAAAATTACTAATTCTGTATTTCCTGCCATCGTATTATCCCCAGATTATACTTTTTTCCCTTGACCCCCCTGATCCCCCTCCCCGATATTTAATTTACAGACCCCCCTTGTGACGCGCAACCCTCCCTCTTTTTTTTTTTTTTTTTTTAGGATCCCTCCCCCCTCCCTCCAAGTCCCTTCACTTATTCTCCTTTTCCTTTCCCCTTTTCCTCTCCCCCCTTTTAATGAGGTGAGAGAAAATTCTCTGAAAAACAAATATGTTAATTATTTACTCTTTGAGCCTCTTCTGATGAGAGTAAGATTCACACAATGATTCTCCCCCTCACTAAGTTCCCTCAGATATGGTGTATTTTCTATGTCTCTTCCTGGGATGTAGTTTCCCTCTTTTTATCACTCCTTCCCCTTTTTCTGAACCGACCTCCTTCCCTTTACCACACCCCCCTTTTTTTCTTTTATATCAGTAAAATCAAATTATCCTTGAGTATTTTTTATATACCCACAACAGAGTTACAGTTCTCAAGGGTTCTGTGTACCTTTTTCTGTTTCTCTTCAGTCTTGTGGATGTAGATCAAATTTTTTGTTTAAGTCTGGTTTTTTTCTTAGAAACATATAGAATTCCTCTGTTTCATTGAATGACCATCTTCTTCCATGGAAAAAGATGCTAAACTTAGCTGGGTAGTTCATTCTTGGTTGCAGTCCTTGATCTTTTGCCTTTCGGAATATCAGGTTCCAGGCCCTTCTATCTTTTAATGTGGAGGCAGCCAGATCTTGGGTGACCCTTAGAAGAGAAAATCTTGGAATTGAATGAAATGTTGCTTCAAGAGCTGTGGAAAGATAAAACACTAATGTTTTGTTAGTGGAGCCACAGATTAGTCTAATCTATTGGGAAACAATGGGAATTATGCTAACAAAGACAATGAAACATACATACCCTATGGAGATGAAATTTCACTGCTATTAATTACACTAAGAAAGTCTAGGCCAGAAAGAAAGGCAAATATATGCCAAAATATTTATAACAACATTTTTCTTCAGTAGAAGAAAATGATGAGGTTTGGCACAGGGCAGAGAGTTGTGGGAATCCCTTCTGATCAGTGCAGGTCCTTTGTAAAAGAATTTACAAACCCGAAAAGTTAGACTGGCACAGAAGTTTATTGGCACTGAGAAGTTAGCTTTTGCTAGGAAGTTAACTTCCTCAGTGGCAAGATCCTGACAGAAAATTAAAGGTCTAGCAGAGGAATCCTGGCAGAGATTTAAAGAGGGGTTAACACTGAGAAAAGGGTGTCTTCTCCGCAGGCAGGGAGTCCTCGCGTAGGTAGCTATGCCAAACAAAGGTCCTTTGGCCTGGCATGGTCCTGGTTTTGGCCTCTGCAAGACGTGTGAGCAGAAATCTATTTTATCTTGGCTGGGGATGGAGGAAGTTTGAGTTGAAATCAGACAGAAATCTTCCAATTGAATAGAAGATTTCCAGTTGAATGATTGTCCCTGGACTAATCTTCAACGCAACAGAGGGTGTAACAGAATGAAACTACTTATCTTGATTCCTTTTGCCAGAAGAGCTCCTCAAGAGTTCAAGGAGAATTTCCCAAGCATTCCTCCCAAAATCGGGGGACAGAAGCAGGGAGATAATTTAATCCACTTCCTGTCACTGATAAGCTAATTTTATGTTCCAGAGGGGTAGGATTGAAGGGTAGTCTCAGGAATTTGATTATCACTGACCAGCAGATTATGTATCTGACACTCAGCAGTATGTAGGACAATGTATGTAAGACCAAAAGACTTAGAAACATTGACAGATTGTTAGAACAATAACACTCTAAGGTCAGGGGACTTTAGGATTACTGTTGTTTCTTAAATGAAAAGGTACCTTTAGTGCCCTAAACTCTTGTCAGAATTGCTAGTAAACCCATTGGTAGCCATTGTTTTTTAACTCTTTTGAATGAATTTACAAAGAAGGAAGTTAAATTAGATTAAGAGCAGAGACTACTTATTATCCTGCTCAGTATGCAGCCTAGGGCCTGACATGTGTAGGCATTTTATAAGTATTTGTTGAATTTTTTTTTTATTATTATTATTAATTTTTTAATAATAACCTACTTTTACATTGCACTTAAAAATTTTTTTATATACATTATCTTGTGATCATCACAACTCTGAGAGATAGGTACTATAGGTTTTGTTATACAAATTGAGGCCCACTTGTCTTCATGAAATAACCACTCCATGGTCACATGGCTAGTAAGTGCCAGAGATAGAGTTCAAATCCAGGTCTTGTAGACTCTAAATCTAGTTCTCTATTCACTACTTCTTACAATCTCTCTTTTTTTCAAAGGTTTGATATTGGAGGTGCTAGCATGATGGTTAAATGGGACCAATAAATGTGTTTTTAGGCAGATCAGATTAGTATTGTCTAAGTGACAAAATCCAAAAAATAGTAGAGGAAATTTAAACTGCACTGTATCGCTGACATGAAGTACATCTTTTCTCCTTTTGGTTGTTATAGAATTTCTCCTTCCTCTCACAATTTCTCTTCTGTAATTTATTCTCTTCTTCAACTTCTTTTGATAAGAAGCCCTGCTTCTTAATTCAAAATGAATGACTACAAAGGACCAAGGACAGCCCTCTTTGTAGTGGCCAGAAACTGGAAACTAAGTGGATGTCCATCAATTGGAGAATGGCTGAATAAATTGTGGTATATGAATATTATGGAATATTATTGTTCTGTAAGAAATGACCAACAGGATGATTTCAGAAAGGCTTGGAGAGACTCATATGAACTGATGCTGAGTGAAATGAGCAGGACAGGAGATCATTATTTACTTCAATAACAATATTGTATGATGATCAAATCTGATGGACAAGGCCCTCTTCAACAATGAGATGAACCAAATCAGTTCCAATAGAGCAGTAATGAACTGAACTAGTTACGCCCAGTGAAAGAACTCTGGGAGATGACTATGAACCACAACATAGAATTCCCAATCCCTCTATTTTTGTCCGCCTGCATTTTTTATTTCCTTCACAGGCTAATTGTACACTATTTCAAAGTCCAATTCTTTTTGTATAGCAAAATAACTGTTTAGACATGCATACATATATTGTGTTTAACTTATACTTTAACATATATTGGTCAACCTAGCATCTGAGGGAGAGGGTGAGGGGAAGGAGGGGAAAAGTTGGAATAAAAGATTTTGTAATTGTCAATGCTGAAAAATTACCCATGCATATATCTTGTAAATTTAAAAAAAAAAAAAAAAAAAGAAAAAAAAAGAAAAGGAGGACCAAGGAATGGGGGTTTTATTTAAATAGCTAAGCATTAAGCCATTGTGGTGTTTTGGAACAAGAATTCCTTAAAGCCATGTATTGTGGGTTTTTATTTTATTTTGAAGGTTTTATATAACATAACACTTAATGTAAATAACAGCTAAAGAATCTCTGATGGAAAAAGATTTAATGCAAAATATTTTTTTAATAATAAACAGCTACATTAAAAATGTTCATTTAACATAGCTTTTGCTTGTTTGGAACATAAGTATAGCTCTTAGAATCAAAGCAAAAATACATATTTACCTGTCAGGAAGTTGTCTAATCCAGTCCTAATTTTTTAGATAAGGAAACTAGGACCCAAAGAAGTGAAGTCAGTTGCCTGGGACCATACAGCTAGTTAAATGTTTTAAGGCAGGATTTGAGCCCAATTATTTCATACTTCAGGTCTGGCACTCTTATCACCAAGAACAACAAAATATATAGAAAAGTTCAAAATATATTAGTCCACTTATCACTGACTTAGGACTTTGGGATCATTCCAAATAAGTTAAGAATGGTTATAGCAACACAGATAACTTTAGGAAGTAACATTTGAGTAGAAATAATAATTGGAGAACTGCCACTTTAAACAGCCCTGGAACATTTTAGAAGGAACTTAAGTGTTCTGTACTGTGAGAATGCTCACTATTCTGCCTGCCTTTTTTATGGAGTTTTAAAACTTTTTGTTGATGCAAAATTTTTTCTTACCTATTTTTAATACATTTTGCTTCTATAAAGAAGCTTTATTTTGTGGTGGTAATTTTGAAAACCAATCACTTAGGCTATGCTTATTTTAATGATCAAGATTTGTTTAACATCACATTTGATCAACTTCTGAAAGTATAGAAAGATAATCAATTCTTTGGAAGTAAAAAATAGAATGGTGTAAATGTAAGTACAATTAAATTCTCATGAAATTTTTTTCCCATTGAAGTCATATTTGCAGGAACAAATTGAGGATCTAACATTTCTTTCCTCATTGTGCACTTGTTTTCTTCCTTATTTTGATTCCCAGGTCTCTTTGTTATTTTCCTTCTCATTTCTGTGTTCGTTAAATCTTGTTCTGACTTTCCTTCTCCACAAATCCCTTATTTTTTATTCTGCCTCCCAATCCAACAATAACATGAATTCAGTTCACCATACAGAAGGCTCCCAAATTTATATATGTATTCCTAATCTCTCTTCTGAATTCTAGTCTCACGCACACATTGCATGCTGGATTCATTCTGGACATACCCACATAACTGACCTGTAGGCATCTCATAAACAGCATGTACAAAATAGAAACTCACATCACTCTGAAAAACTCTCTTCTTCTAAATGGCCCCATTGCTAATGACAATACTATCATCTTTCTAGCTACCATATCAAAGTCATTCTTGACTTTCTTTCTCCCTCAACCTCCATATCTAATCACTTTCCAAGTTGTCTTTATTCTATCTCTGCAAATCCTCTCATCCATCCCCTTCATTCTATTCACATAGATTCTCTCCTAAGTCTAAAAGCATTTAGAATCTTTCATCTGCACTGTTATAATGCTGCCTACTTTCTCTCTCTTCCCAACTTTCTCTCCCATCTTTAGTGATAATCCATTGTCTCAAGGAAAAAATAATAAAATCCTCATTGTCACATTTAATGTCTTTCATTATTTGCAGCCACTTTATATTTCCAATGTTATTTCATATTGCTTTTCTTCAGATACTCTTCATTTTAGTCACACTGGCTTACTAGCCTTTTCCAATACATTGTGTGCCATTTTCTGCCTCCCATGCTTCTATATAATTCCCCCACCATCCCTTTTCACTTCAGCCTAGTAGAATTCCTTGAAAGTACAGATTGTTTTTGAATCAGCTAATTTATCGCAAGTCCTCACTCCTTGAAATGACTTAGTATACACTTTACCTTTTGTTACCCCAGTGAATTTGTAAGCTATTTAAGGACAAATTCTATTTTTCTTTATATCACTGCTCCTGATTTTGATACTTTGAATGTAGGAGCTTAATGAATGAGCTAAATCATAAATTTTAATGTTTTATAAAATGAAGTTTATTTCAAAAATATAATGTAGCCTTTTCCATTCATAATTACTTTATGTGCCCCTATTTTAAATATAATGAGAACGTCCTGTTTTTAATTTGAGAGGTACCTTATTTGAGGGAAAGAACTGGTTTGAAATCTTTCAGGGCATAGTCTATATATAGCTTACTTATTTAGGTTGTAGATATTCTATTTTACCTATATATTGAAGTTAATCGCTTTATTCAGTGTTAATCTGAGTAAGTAATTTTTCCCTTTAGCTACAAAAAACAAATTGTACTGTCTTGTACAAAATTGACATGGTAGTGATGTAAAAAACATGGTCATTGTATTGTGTATGTTTCGTTAACTTTTATTCTTTGAATTCTAATAAATGTAAAGTAAGTGATTTAGTCTGATTAGTTTTCAGATGAATAAAGAGATTATTTAATGTGAAATATTATATTTTATCAATGATATGTTTGTATTTTATACTAGTCAGATAATTTTACATTGAGCTAAGTGATCAAGTAACTGTTTTATTGATCAAAAATACTCAAAGGTAAAATAATTCCTTTTTATTTTCCATAATGAAGAAAATTGAAGAAGAGTTGACTAAGGAACAAATATGTAAATGAAATTATAATAATACTTTCTAAGATGTTTAAGAATTGGATATGATTTTTTGTTTTTTTTATTTTGCAGATGCCCTTATTTACATCGGACCACTGGGGACACTGAAAGAAAGTATCATCTCAGATATTATAAGACTGGTACATGTATTCATGAAACAGATGCTCGTGGCCATTGTGTGAAGAATGGACTCCATTGTGCCTTTGCTCATGGCCCTCTTGATCTTAGACCACCAGTATATGATATAAGGTGAAATAATCTTTTTTTCAACTGAGTTGTAATTAAACTTGTCATTTGTATAATTGTTCTATAATGGTTTGTATAGTAGAACCAACTATAATGTCACTTTTAAAAAATGATCATTTATCTAAATAGTCACATTTTTGAGAGTAATTTTATTTTTTTATAAAAATATTAAGTTCTAATACTGCTGAATTTAACTGCAGGGAACTTACTAAGTATACAAGATTGTGAGATAATATATCTAAGAGAAGTTAATTCAAAATCCATTCTAATATGTAGGAATTAAAATCTTTAATAAAGCTTTTGGGAGTCATGTCATATGTGGGATTCCAAGAATGTTGGGAGTTTTCCTTGTCAAGATATCTGCTAATGACTTCACCTTTGACTTTAGGGTTCTTAAGAGTAACATAAAAAAATGAATTGAAATACTTTATTTAGGGAATTTTAAAGAAAAGGAGTCTGAAGATTTAACATTTGTAAACTGACTTGTTGCTTGGTTTTAGGGAACTTCAGGCACAAGAAGCCTTACAAAATGGCCAACTTGGCAGTGGTGACAGCATTCCTGATTTGCAACCTGGAGTCTTAGCTAGCCAAGCAATGATAGAAAAAATCCTTGGGGAAGATCCCAGGTGGCAAGGTAACATTCTGTCATTCAGCCTCTTACCTCTTGCTGCATCTATCTTTGTGAAGGTTTTGTTGAGTATTTAATCATAAAGGTGAATTGAAATTCACTGAGCCATCCTCAAAATAAAGTCTTTCTATAATTTGGAAGTATATATTTGCTCTAATTCACTATTATCTTTTTAGACCATTTGGGAGTGGGGAGAGTTTCCTAGAATTAGAGGGAAATTTTTTTACTCTTACTATTGTTGATAATCTTTGTTTTCATCTGTGTGGTACTTTTTCTACTATACTGTTGTCTCTGTTTTGCAATTACTTTGCCATGTAGATATATTACAGGGCATGATAGAGGCCTTCTTGTCTTTTTTTTTTTTTTTTTTTTTTAATCTCAAGGTATCAGAGTACTACTCACCTTTACTGTAAGTTTTATCTCTTTTTTGATATTAATTGAATCTTTACCTTTTATAGTCATACCTGTTTCCAGTTACGTCTTTTATTCCAGCTCTTAAATATAAGTCCTTGGTAACAACATGTTTGTAACTTTTTTGCAATTATATGTAATTTTGCCATTGCTCTTGGAGTGAGATTTTTTTTTAAATTTCAATAGTATTTTATTTTTCCAATTACATGTAAAGATAGTTTTCAACAAATTTTTTCTTTTTTGCAAGGCATTTGGGGTTAAGTGACTTGCCCAGAATCACACAGCAGGACAACATTCATTTTTATAAGATTTTTGAGTTCCAAATTTTTTCTCCCTCCCTTCCTTACCTTCCCTCTCCCCAAGTAATCTGATGTATGTTATGTATGTACAATCATTTTAAACATTTCCATATTAGTGATGTTGTGAAAGAAAAATCAGAACAAAAGGGGAAAACCACAAGGAAAAAAAGCCAACAACAAAAAAAAGGCAAAAAGAGTATGCTTTGATCTTCATTTAGTCTCTGTAGTTGTCTCTCTGAAGGATGGCCTCCATCCCAAGTCTATTGGAATTGTATTGCTGAGAAGAGCTAAATCTATCATAGTTCATCACAAAATCTTGCTGTTACTGTGTACAGTGTTCTCTTGGTTCTGCTCATTTCACTCAGCATCAGTTTATGTTAAATCTTTCTAGGCTTTTTTGAAATCAGGCTCCTCCTCATTTCTTATAGAACAATAATATTCCATTACACTAATATTCCATAATTTATTTAGCCATTCCCCAGTTGATGGTCATCCACTCAATTTTCAGTTTTTTGCCACCATAAAAAGAACTACTATAAATATTTTTGCACATGGGCCCTTCCCTCTTTTATCTCTTTGGAATATAGACCTACTAGTGACACTACTAGTCAAAGGATATACACAGTTTTATAATTATTTGGGCCTAGTTCCAAATTGCTCTCTAGAATTTGTCTCAAGTTTAAAAAAATAAAATAGGAGACAAGGATCTCAGCTGAGAGAGGGAGTCATGACAGTTTGAGGAAGGATAAACAAGTTTGGAAGAACTTGTGTGGTGAGATAATGAGTTCGTGAAGGAGGCATGAAAATATTATTAGTGGCCCAGCTAACATTATGTTACATAAATTTGTAATGTTTGCAATTAGTATAGTTTCATGATTTTTTTCTAGTTTTGTTCAGTGGCACATGTATGGGAATGAAGGTGGCAGATTATGGGAGTGATGTAAAGACTAAGATTTAGCCATATTCTGAGGGGTTAAGAGTCTTAAGAAAAGAGGACAGTGTGGAATTAAATTAGTTGAAGGATCAAGATGGGGAATAGAAAAGTATGGTTAGTGCATGGGTGATGGCTTGGGGAGAGCGCTGAAGGGATTGAAGATTCCTTTGGGTATGGAGAACAAGGTTTGGGGTTGTGACATAGAGGTAAGAGTAACTAAATTCTGAGCAGGAAAGGGAATTTCAGAGATCATGAATATGTATGTGGAGCATCTATGGATAATGACAAGATCAAAGATACGAACATTTTTGTTGTGGGATTGGAGAAGAGCATAGGAAATGAGTAAATTAAGGAACAGTGAGATTGGCATATGTGAGGGATTGTCACTGTGTATTGAAGTTCCCTAAAATGAGAGCAGGAGGCTGCAAAGCCAGGCACTGAACTTTTGCAGAATAATTTACTTTGTTTTAATGCCCCTATTCTAGCTAATAGATTGTGATCACATAAGGGCTTCATCTCTCCCATTTGCATTATCCTCCAAAGATATGCTGCAATAGCATCCTTAATGTTTTTGTCTGGTTTTTAGCATTCTCTTACTCAAAAACTTTTGAGTGACCTTTTATTTACTATAAGATTAAATACAGATTCCCCCCCACCCCCCCTGAGGCTGAGGTTAAGTAACTTGCCCATGGTCACACAGCTAGGAAGTGTTAAGTGTCTGAGACCAGATTTGAACTCGGGTCCTCCTGAATTCAGGGCTGGTACTCTATTCACTACACCACCTAGCTACCCCCTAAATACAGATTCTTTAACCTGTTATTTAAAGTCCTTCACAATTTCACTTCAACTTCATTGAAGGAATCTTTTCAGCCTTATTTCGTTAAGCTTCTTTTTATGCACTCTAATATTCTAGCTGAACATAATTATTTGCTTTCCCCTGCTAAACATGATATGGGATTTCTCCCTCTTCAATTATTATTGTTACTTTGCCTTTTTACCTTTGCCTTTTATACAGTCGGTTTTAGATCATACTTCCATTTCTGTACATGTCTTTTTCTTTACTTCCTTCTTAGAAAGTCAGTTTGCTTTAGAGTAGTGACTGGTCTTGAAGAACTGATTTTGAATCCTGTCCTAGATAATTATTAGTTTTGTTGCCCTAGTTTAGTCACTTAATCTATTTGAACCTCAGTTTCTTCATATGGAAAATTATAATCATACTCTCTCACAGGCTTGTTTTAAGAGTTAAATGAGTAAAACATTCATCAGGTACTTTGTAGATCTTCAAGTCTATGGATGGATGAATAAATGAATGAATGAATGAGTGAGTGAAAAAAAATTAATCTTTACTATATATATCAAACATTGTGTTAAGTCTTGTAGATATAAGTAGACTGAGACACCATATCCAAAAATTTAATCTGATTATGGTTTTTAGATTAGGAGACTATAGAAGAGGGAGTAAAGTGAGTTATACCTGGTACTTTCCTAAAATCAGGTTCTATATGAAACATTTACCAATAAGGAGAATAGAGGGTCCAAGGTAGAAGCAAAGCTATTGGTGAGAAGAGTGTGGAGAAAGGTAACCAGAGAGGAGAAATGTTAGCTAATATTATTATTAACACCATGAACATTGTATTACATTCTTTTAGAGCTGGGACTATAGTTTGTTTTTAAATTCCTAGTGCCTAATAATAATAATAATAATGATAGCCAGTACTTAAATAGTAGTACTTTATTGGTTGCAAAGTATTTTGCATCCTACATTCTCATTTGATCTTCACCACCTGACAAAGTAGGTGCTTTTTTTATCCCCATTTTATTTTTTTAACATTTAATATTTTTATTTTCCCCAGTTACATGTAAAACAATTTTTTACATTTGTTTTTAAAAGTTTGAGTTCCGGATTCTCTCCCTTCCTTCCCACCCCCAACCTCATTAAGAAAGCACATGTGAACTTACGGAAAACATTTCCATAAGTCATGTTATGAAAGAAAACAGATTCTCCCCTACCTCAAAAAAAAAAATCCTCAAGAAAAAGTTAAAAAAAAGGAATTTAGAGTATGCTTCAAACTGTATTTAGATACAATCAGTTCTTTCTCTGGTTACAGAGAGCATTTTTTATTATAAATCTTCAGAGTAGTTCTTGGATTATTGTAGTTTTGAGAATAGCAAAATCATTCATAGCTTTTCTCCCTATTTTACAGATGAAGACAAGAGAAGCTAAGTAACTTGCCCTTAAAATCACACAAGAAATGATTTCTGACTTAGGATATGAATTCAGATCATGAATTTTTTATCTACTTTACTTCTTAAGTTCAGCCTCCCATCCACTGTGGTACTACCCACCTGCCCAATACATCAAAGATGTTTTAATTGAATTAACATGAGTTCTTCATATTTAAAATAGCCTCAAATAACAAATCCTCCACCAGAAAATGGAGGAGGTAGTATTTTGTCATAGTTTAGGAATTATAGTGGATTTTTGAAGATCATTTCCAATAGAATATAAACTTTTAAAGTTATTGTCAAGTAAGAAAAGCTTTAAGGTCAGGCCCTCTTCACAGACTTAATGTCTTTCAGCTGTTGACTAGCTTTGCTAAATGTGGAGAGGATTATCAGAAATAATTTGGCTTCCAGGTGATGCATTTTCTCAGGAATGGTAGCTTATACAGGATAATTTCTTGAGGTCCAAAGTGGTCATCTTTGGTAGAGGTGTAATACCCATCCTGATGGAATCATGGCATAACCTGAATACCATATAATTTTTAAAAAATGGAATAATTTTTCCACATTTTCATTTTATTTGTTTCATTCCAGTTTTCATTATTTCTCTTATAAAGCACTGTGCTATAGCAAAAAGAATATAGGGATTGGAATAGGATTTGCATTCTAATCTTGGCTGTCCTTTTCTTAACTGGATTGCCATGGGCAGGTCACTTGACCTCATTGAACCTTGATTTTCTTAGAAAAGACTTGCATTGCTTCTCTACCTTTATATTTTCATTAGAGCAGTTGTATTTGTACTTCTCTTTCTTGTTAAGAAGGAAATGGAATAAAAATACTTTGTGGCTATAAAGCAGTATGTAAATATTATCTATTTTCAAAGTTATGAACTAATTTCAGGAAAACAGATGTTGGAAACCTTCTCCCCCCAAATAGTCATCAAAACCTTTAAGCAAAATAGTGCAAAAAATTCATTGAGAACGATTGTGCATGTCTTCATTTGCTTCTCATGTCTTTTTGTCTAGAGCTGTTGTTTCATCAATGTAGTAAAGTATCTGTGAGGAATCTCTCTCTGCCAATCAAATCAGTTCTGCAGCTCTAGATCTATCATCTAGATCAGTTTTTTTGCTCTAGATCTATCATTTAGTTGATTTTGGGAAACTCTAATGTGGGAAACCTCCTCTCATCCCCAATTAATGCAGATATACATTTCCAACTAGTCTGTAGTATAAAGACTTGGCCTCCAACTACTTGCTCATGGTCTCATAGCTAGCATGAATTACAGGCATATCTTGAACACAGAGAGTCCACATTGCCTCTACTCCTCCAGTCCAACTGAACATTCATTCCCCTGTTCAGAAACTCCATTAGGTCCGTATTGTCCCTGAGATGAAAAACATTTAGCATTTCAGGAAAGAATCCAAGAATGTGAGATGTGTTAAAGGTACTCAAAGGTCATCTAGTCCAGTATGTTCTTTCCAGACAACTCATTCTATTTCTCCATAGTTCTCATTGTCTCTTCTTATTGCTTTTCCTTATTGCTCCTGGTTTGGTCCTCTTTGATCAAACAGAAGGAATTTAATTTCTCTAGAGGAGATACTTAAAGACAGCTGTCATGGGCTAAAAATGCCTAGTTCTTTCAACTAGTTCTTATATGACATGGATTCATATCTCTTTACTATTTTCTTTGTTCTTTTCTGAATACTCTCTAACTTATCAATATCCTTTTTAAACTCTGTTGAGAACTAATGTCATGTGAGAGCAGGATTCAGATATAAGGTGATTTCCTATATCTGGAAGCTATGCCCTCTTTAATGCAACCCAATATCAAATTAGTTGAGATTTGTTGGTTTTTTTTTTTTTTGTTTTTTTTTTTTGTTTTTTTTTTTTGGCTGCCATATCACACTGCTGGCTAATATGAAGCCTGTATTCTACTAAAATCCCTCAGATCTTTTTTAGAACCATGCCTTCTTCATCTTGTAAAGTTAATTGTTTTCTTCATAACTATATATAGGATTTTACATATTGAATTTTATCTTACTAGATACAATCCAGTGTTCTATCCTGTCAAGATTTTTTTTGGATATGGGTTGTCATCCAATGTGCTAGCTTTCTGTCTTTTGCAAAGTTGATGAATAAACTGTTTCTTTAATCTAAAGCAATTGATAAAAATGCTAAATGGAACTGGGTGAGTATAGCCTAGAGTGTTGCTGTACCATAAAAGCTACATATTGAGACATCCAAATAGTTCCAAATCCATTGACTATATTGTCTAGTAACTAACTCTCCACTTTCTCTTTAAGAATAATATTGAAGTAGAACCAGTAGAACTTGTACACACTAATATCAAGGTTATGTGATGACTAAATATGATAGACTTAGCTGTTCTCAGAGCAGTGCAGTAATCCAAGACAAATCCAATAGACTGGGTAAAAATGTCATCTGCAAATAGAGGAAGAAATATGGAGACTTGATATGCATCAAAGCAGCACTTTTTTGTGTTTGCTTTTTCTTAGTTTTTTTTCCCCTATTCTGAGTTTTCTTTCACAACATGATTAATATGAAAATTTGTGTAAGGGAAGGAGGGAGAAAAAAATTTGGAATTCAAAATTTTACAAAAACAAATTTAAAAAACTATTTTTATGGGGCAGCATAGTAGCTAGAGCACTGGCCCTGAAATCAGGAGGACCTGAGTTGAAATCCAACCTCAGACATTTACTACTTCTTAGCTGTGTGACCCTGGGCGAGTCCCTTAACCCCAATGGTTTCAGCGAACAAAACAAAACAAAAAAACCCTATCTTTACATGTAATTGGAAAAATAAAATACTATTGAGGGGGGAAAAAAAGAATAATATTGAAAGGTTTGTTAAAATCTAAGTAAACTATATCCATGGCATTGCCCTTTTCTTCTAGTTTAGTAATCTTATACACATTGTAAGTGAAATTAGACTTGACCTATTATTTAATTAAGCCATTTTAGCTTTTTGTAAATCATTCCTTTCTCTTCTAAGTGTTCACTAACCATCTCTTTAATGATTCAGTCTAAAATTTCCCCAGAAATTGAAGTCAGACTCACTAGCCTGTAGTTCTTAGACTAATCTCTTCCCTTTAATGGGACACTATTTGGTCTTTTCTTGTAATGCTGGAGAAACTGAACAAGATAGATTAGAGAGTATTCAATACAGAATTTATTAAATGGAGAGATTTACTGGGACCAATGGATCCATGGTTGGTCCCAGGGCTGAAAGAGACTATGGTCTCAAAGAATCCAGGCCTGAATATCAGATACAGCATTCTTTTATGGGGTAACAAGAACAATGGCACAATAAGGGAGGTATCTGGATGGGGAAGATCTAATAGGGGGAGGGACCCAGGATGAGGATGACATAATGGAGGCTCCTGATATTCTAATGATGTCTAAAATGGATAAAGACCTTTATCCCATCAAACATTAAGAGGGAATGATTATAGCTTAAGGTCTAAGATATGAGACCTTTATCCTAACATTAAGAGGGAATAGTTATAACCTGTGGCAGAGTAACTGAATAGAACAATTAGGGAAACTGGGTCATTTAATGGGAAACATTAAAAGAGAACTGTGGCACCACACTCTCCAGTCTTTTGTATTTGCTACTTCTGTTTTCTATGTTCTTTTAGTACCCAAAGATGTGCATACTCTCTTACATATATTGAGTATCTCTTTACATGTATTGAATATCAACACCTATTAGCTATTTTTTTTTTGGCACTTCCAGGAAACCTTTGCTATTGAAAACAGAAAGAAAATCAGAATTTAATTGCTCTCCCAGTTTTAATTAGCCCCATGCAAATCCAGCCTCTCAAAGTTGTAACACCTCTTGGGTGTGCTACTGTGGCAAGTCACTTAACCCCAATTGCCTCACCAAAAAAAATTAGTATAATTATCCCCATAACCCCAAAGATTCTGCCCTTTCTTTTTCTCCCAATAAAGTTAAAAATCTTTTTTTTTTTTTATTCTTAGCTTCCATCTTCAGCCTGAGTTCATTTTTGACACTTTTTATGAATTACCATGCTTTTATATTAATTCTCTGTAATCTGAGATTGCTTGCTTCTGTTTTCTGAACATTTCTTTTAAAAGTTCAACTTATCTGGTAAGTTTCTTTGTGTGTCAACAACAATCTCTTCAACAATCTCTTCAGATGGATCTTTTTTTTTCTCTTCATTTGGAATTTCTCTCTCTGTCTTTAATGAGGGAAAGGAAAGGGGGATCCCCATTTCTCGGCACATAGATAATCCCATAAGGCGCAGTGTCCCCTATAAAATGAATTTACAGGCCCAAAAACCTAGATTGATAAATAAAAGGTTTATTGTAGAAATTTGGACGTAAAGCTCAGTTAGAAAGACGCCAGGGCCAGAGGTGGCCCCTGAGTGGGCAGGAGCCCTTACATGGCTGGAAGGATACCATGTGTTTATATTGTATCTAGGTTATATTGTAACACATGTAAAATGTATGGGATTCCCTGCCATCTAGGTGAGGGAATAGAGGGAGGGAGGGGAAAATTTGGAAAAATGAATACAAGGGATAATGTTATTAAAAAAAAAAAATCACTCATGCATATATACTGTCAAAAAAAATTTATAATTATAAAATTAAAAAAAAAAGAGAGAGAGAGAGAGAAATTAAATGATTTACCCTTAGTCATATAACAAAATATGTGTTGGGGTAGAACTTGATGCGCTCTCCTGACTGAGGTCAACTGTATGCCTAGGGGACAATGTTGTTTTACTCTTGTTGTTCTCTTATAACTTTTCATTTATTAAAGAATCAAGATTATTCTGGGGGGAAAAAAAAAGATACCATGTGTTGGCGAGGAGGGCTCCTGCCAAGAGGGGGCTCCGGTTTGGCTCTTTTATACCCAAAAGTTCTTGGCGGTTCCAAGTTCTTGGTGGGCTTTTCAGTTAGCTCAAATCAGGTGAGGACTGGAGGAAGCTGAGCTGATGGTGGGGGCTGGGCCTGGATATTCAAAAGGGTGCTTTTGACCAGGATTTGTGAATCAAGGTCAGCCATGGGCAGTCAGAAAGGAATCTTAAAGGGACCTCAACCCCCATCAATTTGAAACCTGCTTTCTCAAATATAAATTCTTTTTCCTTTATCATACACTCTAGGATGGAGTAGTTAGTTCCCTTCAGGGTTCTTAATTATTTTCACTCTAGGATCAATTTTTTTCCTATTACTAGGGGTAAGATTCAGCATAGAATTTCCCTTTGCTTATTTGTGGCTTGCAGGTTTCTTGTTGGCAATTCTTCTCTCTCATTTAACCAACATTTATGAATGTACACATTTCACAGCATCTTATATGTAGTAATCAACAAAATTATCAGATGTTTTGTTGTTTAAATATATTTTTTTTGATCAAGTTCTTTTTAGTCACAAAGCTATTTTTCATGCTCTCGTGTGGTTACTAAATATATTTTTCTTAATAAAATTTAATTTGTTCTTGGTAGATAATTCTGTATACTTAAGTTTAAGAAGAAAATTTTTTTTATTTACCTTTGCAAAACCTTGTCTTTTTCTCCTTCTTATACATTCCCCCCTTTCCCCAAGGTAGCAAGCAATCCAAAGCAGGTTAAATATGTGCACAACTCCAGATAAGTATAAAGGACTCAAGGGAAAATGCTGTCCATGACCAAATAAAGAACTGATGACTCAGAAGGCAAATGAAAGCATATTTTTCCCCACTTGTTTCTCATGTTTGAACTTTTTCTTTTTTCGCAACTGTTTTACATGATTAGCACATATGTATTAGTCATATCAAACTGCCTGCTATCTATGGAAGAGGGAAGGGAAAGAAAGGAGGGAGGAAAATTTGGAATTCAAAATCCTATAAAAATCAATATTAAACATTTTCTTGACATGTAATTGTCATTACATAATATTAAAAAAATTGATTAGAACATCAAAAAAAAATTAACAACATTTACAAAACATGGGATAGTTCTTCAACCCTGAGACAGGGGTGAAAGCTTCTTGTTGATAGGGTTTATCTTTTTTTGTTTGTATCCACAGTGCTGGGCACATAAAAATTGTAGATTAAGACCCAGAGGGGACTTTAGTAGCCATCTAATCCAAAGGTGAGAAAACTACAACCCAGAGGAGTTAAGTAATTTGTTTAAGGTCAGGCAGGCAGTAATGACAGGAGCTCTATAAATGCACTTGAATTTGATTGGGTGAATATTACTTTATTGCTATTTGCAAATGAAGCATTTGGGTTTTTTTGTTTGTTTGTTTTTTCAGATACCAATTTTGTCTTGGGTGGCTACAAGACCGAACAGTGTCCAAAACCACCTCGCCTCTGTCGGCAGGGTTATGCTTGTCCACACTACCACAATAGTAGAGATCGAAGAAGAAATCCTAGGAAATTTAAATACAGGTGAGCTATTTTATGAAATAGAATAACAAAGGAACTTAAACTTATTGATAGTCCTTCTTTCTAAAGAACTTGGAGCACTTTCAGATATATTCATTTTACTTAAGAGATATTTTTATAAATAATTCTTACTATATGTAAATTCTTATTATGCAGATTTGACTTTATGTAAAGAATTCTGAAAGAAATTTGCATTCCCGTGGGGAAAAATCGAAAACCTTTGTTAATTTTACTGTACAGTACTGTCTTTGTTCCTGCTCCTTGGCTCAATATTCTATGGCGTCCCAGTGCTGCCCTTCTCCCAACCCCTGTATTCCAACTCTCTCTCAAAAAAGAAAGAAAGAAACCCTCTAAGTGAAAGCAGAAGAGCAGACAGTAGAAGAGACCTTGCTAATTCTTGACTGGGGCTTGGCCTGAGATCTCTGATGCCCTATTCTGCCAACCCACCTGTCGTCTGGCCCCAAAGTGTCTGTGTTCCATGTGTCTGCTCTTTGGAACTATGTGTGGTCTCCAGTCCATATTTGTTCCTGACTCCAAATACACTGTGTGTCACTCATCCTTTCCTATCTGTCTTCATATTGTATTTCTGCTTTCCCTTACCCACCATGTTTTTCTTCTTAATTGTGGTCAGGCCCTCTTGTGTCTGGCCCTGACTCATTTATGTTCTTTCTCTGCTTCCTTCTCCATACCCCATCTTCATATGTCTGTATGTTACCCTCCTATGTTACCTATGTCACTCCAGGGCATTGGGTCTCCTTCTTCCCATTTATTCTCCTTTCCTCAGTCTATAGGCAAATTTTTATTACTTTAAAAAAAAAAAAAAAGCTATAGAAGCATATGTGTTTTTAATTAGTTGTGCCTATCTTCCATGTTTTTATGCTTTAACTTCCTATAATTCCATTTGGGATTATCTTATTGCTCTCCTTAATAATTTCAAAAGTTGTTCTTTCATACCTTGTACATTATTTTGTTCATAGTTGAACCTCAAGAAATGTGTTGATAGTATTAATATTGCTTTTTAACAATTCTGTATTATAGCTTGACTCAATTCCTTAATTTTTCATGCCATAGTTGTAGAACCATGGACCTATGATTTCCTTGAGGAATTCTCATGAAGAAAGTTAAACAGCTAGTATGTGCCAAAATCAGGGTTTGAAGTCCAGTTTGTTCTGATTCCAAAGGTCTAATAGAATTTAAACTGGTCTTTGTGCCTCTACTTCCATCTATCTCTAGTCCATCCTTCACACTTTTGGGAAAAAAAAATTCTTAATTCATAGTATTATTCAATTGTCCAAAATGTCTAGTGTTTTCCTATTGCCTATATGAAAAATTCAGTTAAATTTAATAATTATTTATTACGTAAATACTTTGGCAGTCCCTATATAAGTACTAGGAATTAAAAGACAAAAATTTAAGACCCTTTCCTCAACGAGCTTGTGTTCTATTGGGAATAGTATTTTACACAAGTAGTCAACATATAAAAAAAACAAATACAAATATTTTCAATGGGGAATGAATTGGGAAGAGATAAGAGTACTCATTCCTGGGGAATTTGAGAAGTCCTCCTGAAGGACATGGCACAAGAGTTGAGCTTTGGAAATGGGCTCAGATCTAGAGGAAGAGTTGAAGACAGAGTGTGTCAGATGTGCAAAGATGAAGCAAGGGCAATGAAAGCTTGTAGTTCAGAACAGCAAGTAGACTGGTTAGTCTTTTTTGTTTGTTTTTTTGCTGAGGCAGTTGGGGTTAAATGACTTCCCCAGCTAGGAATTGTTAAGTGTCTGAGGTGACTGAGTCCTCCTGACTTCATGGCTGGTGCTCTATCCACTGCACCACCTAGCTGCCCCTAGACTGGCTAGTCTTAATAGGGATGTGGGCTCTGTGAATGGGGAGTTACGTAAAATCTAGCTGAATCCTGATTGTAAAGAACTTTCACTGCTAAACTAAAATTTTACATTTTCTTCTAGAGTCAGTAGGGAATGAATAATATGAATAATATTGTGTTAACTGTTTTTAAAGGATGAATTTGGGGGGGCAGCCGAATGGCAAAGTGACCCTCGGCAAGTCACTTAATCCCAATTGCCTCAGAAAAAAAAAAAAAAAAAAAAAAAAAAGTAAAAGAGAGACTGGATACAAGGAAACCAGTTAGGGGGCTATTGTAATAGTCCAGGTGAAAGAGATCACCTAGCACCGTAGGAAGATATATGTATGCATCCTGAATGAAGATAATCCAAATAATTTGAGAATTGATCTATAGAGAAAAACACCCTCAATTTCTCTTTAACTGTAGTTTGCAACAAACTCACCAAATTAGTAATAATAAAAAACACATGGTGTATGGGTTTTTGTTATTCTGATTTATGAATTTGGTTCTCTCTGATCTTGGGAATGAGGAATCTTTTTTTTCTCTCTCTCTTTTTTTTTTTTTTTTTTTTCCCTGTTTGCCTGATTGGCCAGGCTGGACAAAATGGGGGGAAAAAAAAAAAGTTAAAATCTGACTATGGTCATAAACAAGCTCATTTAAAAAGTTTCTTTCTCCCTTGCCTCTTTTTTTTTTTTTTTTTCTGACTCCATTTTTAGCAGTGATTAATTTTCTTTTTCATTAACAGCCAAGAAAATTAAACTTAAAATTATATGTTGATATATGTACAAAAACAAAAAAGAGAAAAAAGTAGAATGTTATGTGCCAATTCTATCAAGTCCATAACTTTAGATTACAATTTCCATTGCTGCTTTCTCCATTTTCCTAGGAGTTAGATGATGGGGGAAAAAGAGATAGCCATATCTCTTAACTGTTACTCTGTTTTGCCTTGTTAAATTTTCAAACTTGATGGTTGTCTATTTTATCACTGAAATGGTAGGACCATAAAGAGTGTGGGACAGGAAGACCTGAGTTCAAATTTTGCTGCAAATGCTCACTAGCTATGTGATCCTAGGCAAATAATCTAACTTCTCTGTGCATTATCTATAAAATGGGGATGATAATAGCTTGGACCTTCACAGGGTTGTTGTGAGAATCAAATGAAATAACATATATGAGGCACTTTGCAAAACTTATTATAATGCTATATAAATGCTGTTGTTATCATCTTCAATATCTTCTCTTTTTGCCCCCAATACATAATGTTGTTTTTTCCAGACTCAAAGCCTGAGTCTGACTTTTTTTCTGATCAGCTTTTGCTGAAACTGCTTACATATTAATCTGGGTGAGAGCTCCCAGTTCATTACAAGAGTAAGTGTGAGACTTGGGTGAAGAAAGTACCATAGTTGCATGATGAAGTGATTGGGGGCAATTTAAATGAATTGTAATGGCTAGTGCTGTCCTGCCCAGGCATTGTCAGTTATATCCATTATTGAATAACAGTAGGACTTGAAGGGTACTCATAATTCTAAACCTAACATATCTTCTAGTTTTAGGCCAGATTGTTGTTCCTTCCTCTAATGCATTTCTGTGCCTTCTGTGCAAGATTTCAATTGTGCTACAGTAGATAGACACAAAGTCCCACTTGTAACACTAATTGTCTTGGTCTTTTTTTTTTTGGTCTTGGTCTTGAGTTGAGTAGATTCCTGTGATTTGGATCTCTTCCTTGCTGCCTTCTCACTTTCTATCTTGTACATATCACATTATAATTATTTGTTTACATGTTATATTCCCAGTTAATGGATTGGGAGTTCCTTGAAAGAGTTGCCATTTTTCCATCTTTGTGTTCCCAGCAACTGGTAGTGTCTTCTTATAAGTATGTATTTATTACCTGTTTGATTTATTAAGGGACTTCCCTAAAGTTTTATTGAAAGGAGGAAGAAATAATTAAAAGTCTTTTTATTTTATATATGATAATTATTTTCTGGACTCTTTGCTCACATCTTTAAGCTACTTCCTAACTATCTCTAAAGTGGTCCCTTTTAAGAGAGCATATGTTGGCATGTTGATTTTATTCAGAGAAATTCAAGTGGTATATTTAGCTGACTATAATTTGATACCTTAGCAACTTAGTAACACTTACTAGAAATTTATATTTAGAAAAGATCCAGCCCTTCAAAAAGAAAAGACTATATTTTCTTTCTGCCAGGTAAAAATTCCTTTTCTATTCCCCCATGAACCCTTTTTAACCCTTATCAATATCATATATATTACAGATTTATAAAATAATTGATTTTCCATTATGAAAAGGTCCATACATTACAAATGAGGGCAAAAAAGTGTACTTTTATATTAGTTCCAAGAGATTTATTGTAGGAGTAAGCTCAACGCTTAATATTCAGTAGTAGGAGAGATCAAGAGATATCTATTCATATGTTAGTGATAATATGCAGTGCCAGCTATTTTTAAATTTTTTTGTTTATTTTTAAAGTTATTATATCTTTTTATTTATAAGACACATGCATAGATAATTTTTTCAGCATTGCTCTTTGCAAAACCTTCTGTTCCAACTTTTCCCCTCCTTCCCCCCACCCCTTCCCCTAGGTGGCAGGTAGACCAATACATTTTAAAAATGTTAAATGCAATATATGTGTACATATTTATACAGTTATCTTGCTGCACTAGAAAAATTGGATTTAGAAAGAAGGTAAAAATAACCTGAGAAGGAAAACAAAAATGCAAGCAAACAATAACAGAAGGAGTGAAAATGCTATGTTATAGTCCACACTTGTTTTCCATAGTTCTCTCATTGGGTGTAGCTGGTTCTCTTAGTGCCAGCTATTTTTAACCCACATTGAACAATCCCTAGAGGAGCACTGCTGTTATTTACTCATGGTTAGAGAAACTAAATGTCAATTTTTAAATAGATGTAATAATCATGTAATTATTGCTATATTTAAAGCTACATATAAATGAATTAGTCCAAATTTCTTTTCTTTTTAAAATAGTAGGTTTTCATTGATACCTTTTGTTTTTTTACTTAAATTTCCCCTATAGCTCTTCTCTTCTTTCCTCACGTAGTCTTCCCTTTTGAGATATAGTTTAAAAAAAAAAAAAAAAGAAAAAAGATGAAGTAAAACAGAAAATTAAACAAAACTGATTAATGTGTTGGAAAAAACCTGATACGATATTCATTGTTGTACTCTTCCTTCGCTTCAAAGTTTTCTTTGGGATTTGGCTTGTTCTTTATAGTTTTACAATGCTGATTTTTTTTTTTTTTAAAAAGGTTTTGTAGGTGTTATTTTTCTATATACATTGTTATGATATGTGTATATTGTTTTACTCTGTTATTTTCATCTGTTAGTGTAATTTTTTCCATACTTTTCTGATGCTAATATTTAGCATTTCTTCATCTTAGAAATATTTTATTATATTCTTGTTCCAAAATTTGTTTAGCCTTTTTCTAATTGATGAGCATCTTCTTTATTCCATGTTCTTTGCTACCACAAAAAAAGTGCAGCTATAAATATTTTGGTGTGTGAAGCCTTTCTTTGTTGATTTGAGCTATAGGATATCTAGTTCAAGATATTAAAAAGACAGTTAAATAGTGCCTAGTAGTGGAATCTCTTCAATGGTTGATACAGATGTACATTCATGCCACTTTATTATTATTTATTTGTTTCAGTTGTTTCCAACTCTTCATGACTCTTTTGAGGTTTTCTTGACAAAGATATTGGAGTAATTTGTCATTTCTTTCCTCCAGCTCATTTTATAGAAGAAGAAACTGAGGCAATAGGGTTAAGTGTCTTGCCCAGGGTCACATAGCTAGTAAGTGTCTGAAGCCAGATTTGAACTCAGAGAGATGAGTCTTCTGACTGTAGCCTTGGTGCTATACTATTGCATTACCTAGGTGCCTTCAATTTTATTTGCATAACTCAGAATTGCTTTCCAGAATTATTGGGCTGATTTTACAGTTCCTCTAACAATATAATCAGTATGCCAGTTCTCCACAGCCCTTTCATCACTGACTACCTTTTCTCCTTTTTGTCTTTTCTGTATGATGTGAAATGTCAGTGTTGTTTAGATTTACATGCTTTTTGTGGGATTTGAAGTGGTTTTTCCTCATGGTTGTTAACAGTTTTTCATTTGAGAATAGTCTGTTCATTTAAGTACCAACAAAGAAGGTCACATTGCTGGATTGCAGGGTATGTGAAGAGCTATAAACTGCAAGAAGCCTGGAAAGATAAGGAGGGGCCAGGTAGGTAAGGTCACCAGGTTTACCAGGTTGGTAAATGCCAAACTGAGAATGTTTTGATTAATTCTGGAGGTAACAGGAAACTGCTTGGATTTATTTAATAGGGATGAGATGAGGGGTGGCTTGATATATGGTCACACTTGCACTTTTATAGGAACCTAACTTTGACAAATGAGTGAAAAATAGCCTAGAGTGAAGAGATATTTAAAATGGGAGACTCAGCTTCAGTCCTTGCAGTAGTTCATAAGTGTTGGGAGTCTACACTAGGATGGTGGCAGTGTCAAAGGAGAGAAGGGGGTGTATATGAGAGATGTGATGGAAAGAGAATTGACAAGCCTTGACTGTACACTGGATATGGGTGTATAATATGAGAGAAAGTGAGGAGGAGAAGGTGATACATGCATCTTTGGTCTGGGTGGTAGTGCCTGTCTCCTTTCACTTTATTCCCCTTCACATACCCCACAGTCCTTGATAGAATGAGAGCAGCTTGGGGGCACCATAATGCACAGAGCATTGTGCCTGGAATCAGGGCAGGAAGACTTTTTCCCAAGTTCAAATCTGGTTTCAGACACTATTAGTTCTATGACCTTAAGCAAGTCATTTAACTCTATTTCTCTCAGTTTCTTCATCTGTAAAATGAGTTGGAGGAGGAAATGTCAAACTACTCCAGTATCTCTGCCAAGAAAACCCAAGATAGAATCATGAAGAATTGAACATGGCTGAAATGATGGAACAGCAATGATTTGATATTAGTATAGAAATTAGGAATAAGGGAAGATTTGGGGAGAAAGATAATCTGTATTCAGTTTGGGGGGTGTTGATTTGAGGTTTCTACAGGACATCCAGACTGCCCAGGACGTCAGTGATAAAAAGCTTCATACACCAAGATCTTGGGGTAGAATATGGAAGCTGATATGATAATCATATAAGATAATAAAGAGGAAGAAGAGAAAAGGGTCTAGACCAGAACCCTGGGGGATACCTTATTAGTGTGTAGAGATCTAGGAAAAGAGACTGAGAAGGGAAGATCCAATCCATGTCATGAAGGACCATATGAGAGTTTTTCAAGGAGACATGGGCTATCAATAGTGTCAAAAGACTACATGCAGAAATATGAATTTAGAAAAGACCATCAGGATCAACTATGATAGACTTAGCTTTTCTCAGCAGTAGAGTGATCCAGGACAATTTGGTAGAATTGGGATAGAAAATGTTATCCTCACCTAGAGAAAGAACTGTGGAAACTGAATGTGGACTAAAGCATATTATGGGCCAGAATTCTGAACTTGAAACAAAAGATTCTTACAAGGTACTAAGTCAGTAGAAGGGATAGAGACAATAGTTATCTAATTTAGCATGGTTCAATATGATTGACTTAATCCTACAAGGAGATATTATGGGCCAGAACTTGAAACAGGATACTAAATGGAATTGAGGAGACAATGGCTAGATCTAGTTTAGCATTGATTTAATCCTACAATAAATAATTGTTTCCTAGTGATGTAATGATTGGTTTGTACTCAGTGTGGAGTTTATAAGCTAGGAGCCTCAGCCAGAGAGATTCAGAGACAAGCAGACTGAAGGCTGAAGCACAAACCCTTGGACTCAGATTCATCCCATCTCACACTGCCGTGGTGGCAGGCTCTCCTCCTTCATTTCTCCACTGAAACCAAGACTCCAGAAGGCCCCCAGAAAACTAGCCAAGCCCCAAGTGAAGGAGATAAGACTTTGAAAGAGATAATAAAGGATTTGGACTTTAACATCTGGCTGCACATGTGGTAATTACTGAACTGAAACGAAGGCTGCCCCCAGAGACCCCAAGAAAACATTAACAGAGAACATTTTTACCTTACCCCCCCTTTTTTTTTTCCTTCTTGGTTTTTCCCTTTTGTTTTGATTTTTCTTTCACAACATGATTAATATGGAAATATGTTTAAAATAATTACACATGTATGAGCTATGCCAGATTGTTTGCACTCTTGGAGAGGAGGGTGATAAGAGAGAAAAGGAGAAAAAAAAATTTGGAACTCAAAAATTTTATAAAAATGAATATTGGGACAGCTAGTTTGTGTAGTGGATAGAGCACCAGTCCTGAAGTCGAGTACCTGAGTTCACATCTGGCTTTAGACACTTAAAACTTCCTAGCTGTGGGTGACCCTAGACAAGTCACTTATAACCAATTGCTTTAGCAAAAAATGAAATAAAATAAAAATGAATATTGAAAACTATCATCTTATTGGAAAAATTCTATTGAAAGGAAAGCTCATAGGATTTGGCAATTATAAGATCATTAATAATTTGGGGAGAGTATAGTTTCAAATGAATCATAAGATCAGAAGTCGAATGTAGAGAATTTTGAAGAGAATGAGAGAAAAAGAAGTATAAGTATTGGTTAACATCTCCTATTCATAGCTATAAAAAGTATATGTTCTGCTTCTCTTCAGTTTTTTTTTTTTTTACAGTATGATCTTTAATAGTCATATCATGTATCCATTTTGAATTATGGTATGTGCTGTAAAATGTTCGTCAAGATTATCTTTCTAAATTTTTTTTTCTTAATCTAATACATGAAAAATACACGTTTACCTTATCCTCTTTTTTTTTTTTTTTCCCTCCCTGAGGCAATTGGTTTAAGTGGTCACACTTTTAGGAAGTGTTAAGTGTCTGAGACCATATTTGAACTCGGGTCCTCCTGACTTAAGGGCTGTTCTTCTACCCGCTGTGCCACCTAGCTGTCCCCACCTTATCCTCTTTTTAAAAAAAAAAACAACAAACAAGCTATTTCTGATTTTTTTCTGTACTTCACGATTATAGTCATTTCAACACTTTCTTGCTTCAAGATTGATCCTTCTCTTGTGGCAAAGAAAAATAATTAAGTAAAAAACATTTCATACAGGATGCTTATAATAAACACTCTGTCCTCTCCTCTTTATTGTGAATGGTGAACTATGTTAGTCATTGTGCATATTATTCTTTTGATTTTGTTTATTTTTTCCTGTATCATACAGATATTCCATATTTCTCTGAATTTCTCCTATTCAGTGACGTTCAATGGCTCCCTTTATGTCCAGGATCAAATAGACAATTCTCTGATAGTCAAAGCTATTTATAACCTAGCTATCTGCTGCTTTTCTTCTCTCCTTATACCTAATTCCCTCTACATAACTCTTTATGCTAATGAAATTGACCTTACTGCTGTATTGTATCACAAACACACTATTTCTTGGTTCCAGGCATTTACTCTGGCTCTCCGCCATTCTTAGAATGCTCTCCTTCCTCAACTCCTTAGCTTTCTTTAAATCCCAATCAAAATTCCGTATTTTACTCTTCTCTTTGCCTTTCCCATTCCTTTTGCTTTACCCATTTTAATTCCTTAGAAAATGCTTTCCCTCTTGTTTATTTAATGGTCATCTTGTATATTTATCTTTTTTATATATTTGTTTGGCATGATGTCTCATTTGACTGTGAGCTCCTTGAAGTCAGGAGCTGTCTATTGTCTCTTTTTTGTACCCCTAGCTTAGCACAGAGCCTGACACATAATAGGTATTTAATAAATGTTTATTGACTGATTATATTGGATCTTTGTTTCTGTCTTATTTTCTGTCCTCAATAATGAGACCTTTTAGTCAAAGGGAGTATGGAAAATTTTAGTTCTTCTATAAATCTTAATTTGAAATGTAGAACATTGGATAGTGATCTTCCTGAGCATTGATATATTTTGCCATATTTTACAGTTTGTTTAGCATAAGATAAAGTTCTAAAATTGCTTAAATTTGCATTTCTCTTTCTCAATTATTTGGAACATGTTTTCATATGGGTACTTATAGTTGGCAGTTTATCTTTTGAGAGCTCTGTGTTCTTTTTATTACTTATCTTTTGGGAATGTCTTTACATATTTACCTCAGTTCAATTTATCTCAAAATATTTTAGCTATCAGCTTTATAATTCTGTTTTGATGAACTTCCTTTTGCTTGTTCTTTTGGTTTATTTAAAACACCATTACCACCACTGAACCTTTCCCTGTTATTTGTGATAATTTTTGTCCAAATGATCCTCATCTTTAACATCCCTAGAAATGAATTTATTTATATGGTTTATTTTCCTCTACTTCCAAAATGTTCTTTTCCCTTCCTTAGTTGAAATACTCTTTCTCTTTACAGTGGATTTTTCTTTTTATTGTTTTTCTTCTTTTAAGACCTACAATATTTACTTATTGTATCACCTCCTAGTTCCTTTAGAATATGCCTTCCTTTGGATTTTCTAAACATAGCAGGAGCTTTATTCTGCTTGAGTACTTCGTTCTGCAGTCTTTGCTCTTGGACTTGTTACCTGGTAAAAAAAGACAAGTCAGCTTCTCTGGAGCTCTAGAAAGGAATGAAGCCTTTTTCATTATTGGTGGTTTAATTCAAATATAATATTAATTTCATATATATATATATATATATATATATATATGACCTGAAGTGTGATATGCTTGGATTAGTATAGACCAGATAGTTTTTTAGACATTAGAGAATATTTTGAGACCAATGTTGAAGAAAAGAAATTTGATTTGTAGGCTAGAAAACTGTTGAAAAGAACTTAACTTTGTCCCTCAAAGATGGAAATTTTTAATAAATCTGTACAAGTAATATTAAAGTTGCCAGTAAGGCAAGAAAGAAATATGCTGATTTCTTTTTTTTTTTAAGAAACTTTGATTTTATTAAAAGATTTCAGATTGTAGGCTTGAAAGCTTCAAATTTAAGCTTTAAAAATCTTTTAAATTTCAGAATTAAAGAAGTATTAAATCACTCAGTAGTAGTAACAAATTTAGAGAGTTGGTGCAGACATTCTAACTCTGGGATTCTTAAGATGTTTAACTAACCCTAGAAAATATTTCTCATTAGATTGCTTATTTTTTAAATAAGATTAAAAATGTAATGAGAAATTTGTGTTTTGTTAAGTTTTTGACCATTTTACTTTCTTTTTCATCTCACTGAGAAAAATGATATTTTAAAAGAATTTTTAATGAAAATTTTCTAAAAATCCTTAAAACTTTTTGCTTATTCTGCTAGTTTGATGCTATCCCATTAGTCTAGTACTAATTTACTGATAAAATGGTTGGGCTATACCCCCTAATGTCTATATCTATGTATTTATAGACTTTGATATAGCAAATTATATAAATGAGTGACATTTTCCTTTCTTGTTTTTCAGTAATTTTTTTTCCTCCTTCCAGGTCCACCCCATGCCCCAGTGTAAAACATGGAGATGAATGGGGAGAACCTTCAAAATGTGAAAGTGGGGATAACTGTCAGTATTGTCATTCTCGTACTGAACAACAATTTCACCCCGAGGTAAGAGTTGTGCCATTTCAATTTGACCTAAAAAGATGTATCTTTCAGTTTTTCTTAAAATCAATTTTGAATTGATATCTGCTCATTTATTCATTTCCCTTTTCTTTTTATATCTGGCTTATTTAATTAGATTATATTGGTCAGGCCTAGTGACACATCCCTGTATTCTGCTACAGGCGAACTGGCAGATCTCTTTGAGTTCTGAGCTGTAGTGGGTAAAACCAATCAACTTTCTGTACTAATTTTGGCATTAATATGTTGAGTCCCCAGGATGGGGTTCTTGTGCTCTCAGAGTAGGATCATGCATGTAAGTAGCTATTTCATTTCCCATGTGGATCAGTTAGACCCAGCCTTAAAAATATTTAATTGAAAATGGGTCAGATTGGAGCTATTACATGGCATATTTTCTCATCTTTTTCTTTTTTTTCTAATTTGGTATAAATTTTGATGTTGGCTCAAAAAAATAAATAGTCTGAGTATACATTTGAAAATGACTCCTACATAAGTAACTAGTTGTTTCCTGTTAAGACTTTTCTTTTTGGGGGGAGAGAGGTATTTGACATTTTCTTTGATATTGATATTCTCCTTATTTCTTCTTAAAGAAAGTGTACATGATGTATTCATCTTAAATTTTTTTGATGGCTTTTCTAAATACCTACCCTTGCATTGAAGTCACCAAGTTTTAAAATATATGTAATTTAATTTGGAGAGGCTTATTAAGTTCTTTGTAGAATTTTTTAACCTCTTATAAAAATGAGAAATTTAGGATAATAGTTTGAAGAGATATTAGGATCAAATGAAGACAGCAGGGAAGAAATCAAGAGAATGAGGAAGAAAAGAGATAAAGGCACTTGGAGAAAAGATAGAACGAGAGTGAATTAAAGAAACAGGTTATTGGATTGATCTTAGCAAGGAAAAGGACCTTTTCGATCTTGTAGACTAATGCAAAGAAGAAAAAAATGATGGACAATGTAGAATGGTTTTAAGCTGTGATATAGAGGAGAAGGAGTTTATGGTCCTTGACCTTGATTTTTTTCAATAAAGCAGAAGATAATTCCTTTATGTAAAGAGATTTAGCATTAAAGACTTGAAGAAGAGATGGTTTAGAAGGCCTGTTATAAAGAAGGTGATTGTCAAAGAAGAATAAAAAGATTTCATTTATCAGTGAGATTAGGTAAAACAGATTTGTGGTTGATCCAATTGGTGTGGTTGTTTGATTTAATATTTTAAAGATGAGAACAGGAACAGAAAAGAGAAGTGATGAGGTTAACCTAGAGTTGAAGTCTGTCAAAGCACAAGTAGTCACAGAATATAATGGCAAGAATGAAAGTATACTGGCCAGTTATAGCCTCCAACGTCTCTTCCACCCAGACTTTTGATGCTATGACTGAAGAAAGGAAGGTGAATCCAGAGCAAATTCCTGAAGACTATTCAGCAGGAAAATAGCTATATTTTAGCATGGACTCCATGCTAGATGTCTGTACTTGAGGATAGAGATAAAAGAAGAACACCATTAGAATTATGGTTACCTTTTCCTTTGACTTATCTAGATTTCAAATGTGTTAATAACCGATTTTTATCTTAAAATAATTAAACTGATAAAAATGTTTAAATGAATAATCTTACTAAACAGAATATTGCCCTTAGATTGCAAATATATGGAAGACATTTGACTGAGTAGATGATATTGATATATTTTGTTGTAGAGAAGCTGAAGGCAGCAAAATTAATTTTAAAATTTAATTTTAAAAAATTAAAATAATTTTAAAATAAAAATGTTTTAAATTTAAAATAATTTTTTTAAAAACCGTGACAATATAATGCAGAGAATTCCAGAAATATGTTAATCACATAATACAGAATATATTGCAATTAAAGATGGTTTTTCATAAAATTTTTTCTAAGAAATATTACTCTGTATTTAATTTAGTGAATTGATCAAATGTGTTCAATTTCTCTTTCTTAGATCTATAAGTCTACAAAGTGCAATGATATGCGACAAACTGGGTACTGCCCTCGGGGACCATTTTGTGCTTTTGCACATGTTGAAAGTAAGTAAAGCAAAAACTAGAATTTTTAATATTAATCAAGATTATGCAATTTTAGCTCAATGATTTTAGATATAGCAGGAATAATACCTCCCTAAAATTTAAGTTAAAAAATTGCTAATATTAATTTTCCCTTAACTTTAAAAGATGTTTTATATATCCTTGTTAGTTAAAAGGTTGCTTGGCAAAGCTGATAACTGGCCTGATAAAGAAGACCTGGGGTAGAGACCAGTTTGTGACCCATACTAGCTGTGTGACCCCAGGCAGCTCACTTAATATCTGTGTCCAATCTAGCTTTCTCAGACTTTGATGGCAGAACACAGGTGCCTAATCTGTATTGGTGTAAGAAATCTTTTCATCAGAGTGTTTGCTATATTCACAAAATCTTAAACCCAATATTTTAAAATTAACTATGTGTAACTTTTATTTTCTCAGTTACAAACGGGTTTGTGGAAGTTCTCTTTACCATTTATTTACTATAAAGTATATTCCATGAGGGCCATAGCAAAGAATATTTTTGAAAATTCATCTCTAATCATTCTGAGGAAAAACAAATATGGTCCTTGTTAAGATTCAGTTGAATAACTTTGTTTGGTCTATTAGACATATATTGGTCTTAGGAGAGTGAAACTTTGGACCCCCCTTTGTCCAACATATGTAATTCAAGTTGGTTACCACTCCTATATTTTAGCTCAAATAATGGATCAGTCATAGTATAATCTTTAAAGTTAACTATAATTCCCATAATAGGATAAGAATAGATTCACTGACACAGTTACTTAGGAATCCTCCAGATCACTTCCCAGTCTAATCTGAGTCATTGTGGTCTGGGTGGGCCACTTTGATCCATTGTCTGTCCTTATTCCTTTTGTGCTATCTCCTACTCCCCTGGATATAGAACTAGGTTTCTGGATAACCTACACCTTTCCTCTTTTGCATGGTGACCATTGTGTGTTGCCTAGATGATTTATTTTATAAACATTTTTTTTTGTCCTTTGAAGTTAATAAAATAAAGGGGTTTCCAAATTATCACTCTTTGAGCATGATATGATGTTATACTTAGGGAACTCCAGAGATTCTACTAAAAAGTTATAAGAAATAATCCACAACTTTAGCAAAATTATAGAATACTAAATAAATCCATATAAATCATCAGCATTTTTATACATCACTGACAAAATCCAACAGCAAGAGATACAAAGAGAAATTCCATTTAAAATAACTGTCGATAATGTAAAATATTCGGGAATCTATCTGCCAAGGGAAAGTCAGGAACTAAATGAGCAAAACTATAAAACACTTTCCACACAAATAAAATCAGATCTAAGCAATTGGAAAAATTTTAAGTGCTCTTGGATAAGTTGAGTGAATATAATAAAGATGACAGTACTACCTAATCTAATCTATTTAGTGCTATACTAATCAGACTCCCAAGAAACTATTTTAATGACATAGAAAAAAATATCAAAATTCATCTGGAAGAACAAAAGGTCAAGAATTTCAATGTAACTAATGAAAGAAAAAATCAAATGAAGATGGCCTAGCTGTACCTGATCTAAAACTATATCAAAAAGCAGTGGTCACCAAAACCATTTGGTATTGGCTAAGAAATACACTAGTTGATCAGTAGAATAGATTAGGTTCACAGGACAAAATAGTCAATAACTATAGCAATCTAGTATTTGTTATGGGAAAACATTTTTATAGTCAAAGGTTCTGATAAAGGCCTCATTTCCAAAATATATAGAGAATTTTAATTTATAAGAAATCGAGCCATTCTCCAGTTGATAAAAGGTCAAAGGATATGAAAACACAATTTTTGCATGAAGAAATTGAAACTATTTGTAGTCATATGAAAAACTGTTCAGAGAAATGCAAATTAAGACAACTCTGAGATACCACTACACACCTGTCAAGATTGGCTAAAATGACAGGAAAAGATAATGCTGAAATGTTGGAGGGTATGTGGGAAAACTGGACACTGATACATTGTTGGTGGAATTGTAAATGAATCCAACCATTCTGGAGGGCAATTTGGAACTATGCTCAAAAAATTATCAAACTGTGCATGCCATTTGATCCAGCAGTGTTACTACTGGGCTTTATCCCAAAGAAATGTTAAAGAAGGGAAAGGGACCCATATGTACAAAAATGTTTGTGGCAGCCCTTTTTTTAGGGGCTAGAAACAAAATTGAATGGATGCCCATCAATTTGAGAATGGCAAAATAAATTGTGGTATATGAATGTTATGGAATATTATTGTTCTGTAAGAAATGACCAGCAGGAGGAATACAGAGAGGCTTGGAGAGACTTACATCAACTGATGCTGAGTGAAATGAATAGAACCAGAAAATCGCTATACACTTCAACAACAATACAATATGAAGATCAATTCTGATTGACGTGTCTCTCTTCCAAATCAGTTCCAATTGATAAGTGATGAACAGAACCAGTTACCCAGTGAAAGAACACTGGGAAATGAGTGTGGATCACCACATAGCATTTCCACTCTTTCTGTTATCGTTTGCTTGCATTTTTGTTTTTCTTCTCAGGTTATTTTTACCTTATTTCTAAATCCGATTTTTCTTGTGCAGCAAGATAACTATATAAATATGTATACATATATTGTATTTAACATATACTTTAACATGTTTAACATGTATTGGACTACCTGCCATCTAGGGGAAGGGGTGAAGGGAAGGAGGGGAAAAGTTGGAACAGAAGTTTTTGCAAGGTTTTGAAAAATTATCCATGCATGTGTTTGGTCAAAAAAAAGCTATTAAATTTTTAAAAAAATTTTCTCTCTCTCTCTCTCTCTCTCTCTTTCTCTCTCTCTCTCTCTCTCTCTCTCTCTCTCTCTCTCTCTCTCTCTTTTCATAATAATAGATTTTTATTTTTGAAAATGCATGTAAAGATAAGTTTTCAACATTCACCCTATAAAACTTTTGTGTTACCAATTTTTCTCTCTCCCTCTCCTTGACAGCCAGTAATCCAATATAAGTTAAACATATTTCCACATTTATCATGCTATGAAAGAAAAATCAGATCCAAAGGGGGGAAAAATAAAAGAAAAGAAAACAATAAAAAAGGTGAAAGTACTATGTTTTGATCCTCATTCAGTCTCCATAGTGAGATGTGAATGGCTCTTTCTATCAGAAGTCTATTAGAATTGCCTCGAATCACTTCATTGTTTAAAAGAGCCCAAGTTGAGGTTTCTTAAAATCACAAGTTGACTCTGTTTAAGATAAAGAGTGAAGATAACATTTGATTCACTTTTTTTATGGGGAGGACTTAAAAACTAGGTAGTAAACATTCACATTCTCGGAGAACATTTGTACCAGTGTCTAGAAAAAACAAAAGAAAAACTACTGAATTTAAATTTTTAGGATTCTGTCTGTTGGAAGTAAAGAATTTCTTACTTTCTATAATTCTAAAATGTCAGTACTAATATCAGTTCAATAAAAGATCAGTATAACTGCTGGTTATAGATGGTTTACCTCAGCTAATTTATCCTTGGTGGCTCTCTACTTCTGTGAATCCAGTATATTGGTGCTGAATTTAATGCAGATACCTGATCATCTTTAACCCTGTTGTAGCATGGAATTCTCCATCTCAAGACACTTGCTGCCTTAGAAGCAGGGCCTGCAGAAGTGTGTTCACCACCACCATGTGCTATCTGCATGCTTTTAGCAAATGTTACATTTAGCTCCCTCTTAGCTTAATTATTTAAGGCTTTTAAGTCATCTTAGTTACTGAAATAAGTAGAAAGCATAATTTTAATATGTAATGTATATACACTGATATCAGGACTTGGCCATCTGCATTGAATAGAAATAATTAATAGGCTTTTTTCCCCAGACGTTGCTTTTAAAAACAGGTTAGTTTGGTAAGCCAATAGCATGAAATCATTATAGTGGTAGATGTTTTCTTTTCTCTTTAGTCCTAGATGAACTATAATTTTGAAATTTTATAATTGGATTCAAATTTCATCATCCTGTTTTTATCTTAACAGAAAGCATTCTTGTATGATATAGTTGGACATCAAATCTACAAAAATTGTGGATTTTGGTTCCTAAATATTTTTGTTACCTTTTTAAATAGGAAAATGATAAAAATATTCTTTAAAAAACTGCTTATTTATGCTAGATATTTTTAGTTCCTTATCTGTAGCCTTGGTTAGAAAAATGTTTTTCAAATGGTGAGATGCACTGTCTTATTACACAATTTGTTGGAATTTCCTTCAACAGAGGATACTATGAATGTAGTTATGATGCAAAACAGTAATCAGTCAAAGCCTGGTGCTCACATGTTCTCAGCAGAGAGTATAGGAATCACAAATGACTGGAACTGCCATGATCCAAACTCTACAAACAACATTACAAATAATAATGGTCAGTCTGGAAATGTAAGTACCTCAAATATATTTTCTTCAACTAGTAAAATTTCAACTTATTTGATCTTCTACTTTACTATGTTACTATAGAGGAGAACATATATATTTATGTGTATAACTACACATGTACTTGCATACATATAAACATATACATATATTTATGTATACGTGTGTGTGTGTGTGTGTGTGTGTGTGTGTGTGTGTGTGTGTGTGTGTGTGTGTGTGTGTTAAAACACATGACTTGGTATGACCTTCCTCCTTATCTGGAAGGGTTCCAGAAACAATTTTCCTTGTATAAGCCATTCTTTAACCTCATTCCAATACATTTACATGTAACCAGAAGTTAGGTTCCTTTGGTGTGAATGGCTTCTTTTATTTTGCTTTGGATCTAGCATCTTGGTAGCCTAAAAAAAATAGATGTTTGCACTTCCTACTTAAGCGGTCTTTATGACCCAAGGAGTGAAAGAATTGTTGCAACTGAGCTATCTTTAAGTTAACATCCTGCCCTCTTAGATCTGTGGTCCTGGTTACTAGGAGAAGGAAGGTGTTAGGCAGAACTGCTTGTTTGGTACACGATGAAGAAATAATTTTCTCAGCCTCCGGTATCTTCCCCTACCTACTAAGCCTACTCAATTTTAATATCATTTAATAGTCAAACTCAATTCACACACACACACACACACACACACACACACACACACACACACACACTCTTACTTTCCAGGCTCTGTTTTTTTAATCAGCTGGTGCTCAATTCTGGATGATCATTACATATTCCTTATGGGAAAGATACACATGCATACAGACTAATTATCAGAGGTAACTGCTTTATTTTCATATGTACGTACACACACACTCAAAGATATAGATATATAGATACATATGAGCCGAGAGGGCTAAGTTTGGTTAACAAATGCAATTAGGCAATAGAAATTCATACATATATATGGATACATGTATGTATGTTATATATATGAACAGAACATTTCTATCAATTTTTTCAGCTATTGAATGGAGGATGATGATAGGCACATCCTATCCTCACTGATGTAAGAATTCAGAACTCCTATTTTTTAATGCATTCAGGCAGAATTGAAGCAGTAAATATCTAAAAGTTTATTCTTCAGATATTTTCAGGTGTTTCTGTGTACCTAATCTAAGTCCTCAATGTTTTAAAAGATGATAGATGTTGTTTGTTATATCTATTTGTTGGTGGGAAGGAGTATGAGGAGTGTATGAGAAAAATTTGTGAATGGTGCTTTTCTGGATTCATCTAATTTTGATTTTACTTATTTACATCTAGTTACACTCACATTTCATTTGTAAAAAATAGCTCTAATAATGAATTAGATAGTTTGTTGGAGGTTAACTTTAAAAAGTAGATAAAAATCCATATGTCAAACAAAATAGTTATTCTTTCAATGTATCATTCTTTTAAAGTATCTGTAATAATATCCAATCTATAAATTGGACATCAGCTGATGTATAGTAAAGGAAACTCTACAATAACATATAGATTTGGATTTGGGGTGGGATCTGGATGGTCTTAAATTCTTTGTTTCTTTTTTTAGCTTCTATTTTTACTTCTACTTGGGCTGAAAGCTCTGAAATTTCTCCTTAGTCTCTCATTTCAAAGCTCATCCTATCAATATGTATCTCATCTATGCCATCTTTGCCTCTGTGTTAACTTAGTAATCCATTTATTGAATTTCCTGCTAGTCTTCATAATAATCCCAATACATGAATCAGCTCAATAAATTAAATTCAGCAAATACTAATTAAGTGCTTGGTATATGCCTAGGTACTGGGAAAGACATTGAATCCTTTTGATAATAACTTAAATTTTCCAATAGGAAAATAACTTATTTTGCAATGGATTTTTTTGACATTGCTGATTGAAGCATTGAAAATAATTTGAGAAAATAATCAGTTATATCATATCTATATAGTTTCTTTTCAGCTTAAAAGCAGCCTCTTCCAAAATTTAAAAAAAAAAAATCGATTAAAAATGTGTTCCTTCTTCAACAATAACACTTGAGATGGATTTGATGGTCCTGTTTTATAAAGGAAAAAAAGCCAGATATTAGCAACTCTCTTTAACAACATAATTAAGTTTGATTATCCTACATGAGGAGTCAAAAGATAATCAAGTTCAAAAGTTAATGAATTTTATAGTTGTTTTAAAAAAAAAAAGTCAAAAAAGACCTGATTTCTTTTCTCTCGCTTTTGACTTTTCATTGCTTTAAGAAGAGCAGAATTTATCATTTTTGATTAACTGAAGTTCAGTTAAAGTCTCCAATTAATTTTTTCTTGTCTTTTGCAAAAAGCAGTGGCACATGATCATTTATTTTGTCAGGAATTTATCCTAAAAAACAATATTTAACCTGTAATTAATGCAGTTCTCTGTAAATTGTTCTAACCTTCTACATATACAGTATTGCAGTAAATATTGAAATTTTTAAATTATGATACTTCATTTTTATTATAAATTTATTTTTATAAAATTGTTTATATACATCAAGGAGTAAGAACAATCTGTATTGTCTTCAGAATTATTTAATTTTTTTAAAAATTGCAACAGACAAAAGTATTTATAATAATTTTCCCATCACTTCTTCTCTTACCCCTTCTATTTTGTTTGTCTATTCATTTTTATATTTAAATATTTTTCTTCTTATATTGTTGTAATGAATATTTTATATTTTATTCTTTAATGATCATTTTCTATATTTCTATGTGTTGTCTATATTCATAATTTTCTAGCTCACTTGAAATAAAGTTTCAGTGCCGTCAATGTCATGATGCATAACCAACCCACCAACCCTTAATAAATGCTTAAGTCAATATTTAGGACACTAAATTCTTATAGCACTTTTATGCTTTTCTCATTTCCAGTTCTTAAACACTAAAGATCATCTGCTATCAAAGGAAGATGTAGTTGGATGATAGTATATTTTGATAATAACTAAGGCACTAAAATACATTACTATTTTTAAAATGGAAGAATTGATATAAAAAGTCTGCTATGTACTTAACTCTTTTAACCAGAAAGTTCAATAAACTAGAATCCCTGTTTCTCTTTGTATCACCATTAATCAGGATTTTATCCCCTTTTATTTTTGTTCCTTTAATTTTAGTGGAAATTTAGACTCTCACAGTTAGAAGAAACTGAGGAAATCTATTATCATTTTCTGTCTAGTGAAAAAATCACTTTAGTTACATTCCTGCCTTAGTTACTGTTATAATAAAACATAATTTTTTGGAACTTGACTTCAGAACTTTGTACCTGCCCCTTTGAGAATTTCTTATTGTTTTCAGCCCATCTTTTCAAACTGCTGCACAGATTATGTATCTTGATTCTTTCACTGTCATATTCACTGTCCTCAGCTTTGTTTTACTAGCATATCCATGTGTCTTCCAGCATACAGTTAATAAAAATGTTGAATTGAATTGGTCCAAATATAGAATTGACAAGGATTCATTAATTAGATCTAATTTTTCAACTCCTTATAAATTAATGTAACCATATTACTAATTAGTCCACAAGAGCTCAAGAGAGATTTCAACATTCAGTAAGGCACCCCATAGATAGTCTACACCTTTGGCATTCTCATGATCTATTGTTCTAGTAACTACCAAAAAATAAAATTAGATTAGTTGCTATGATTTCTTTTTGAAAAGATTTTGCAATTTTTACTTGAGGCACATCTTGTAGGACCGAAAAGGGATGATGAAAACTTAATTTTGAAATCTTAAGTTACAGAAAAATAATCTTTGTTTTTAGAATACTACATTTCTGTTTGATTTAGAGTTGTGTTACTGTTCTGATGATGCTAGGGTGTTATAACCCTATATTTATAGGATCTAAGGATTTGAAGTTTTATTTCATTATTTTAATATCCCCGTTTTAAAAATTACATTGATTTATAAATGTAGCCTGTTTTTTTTCTCTCTCTCCTATTTTTTTCCTGTCTCCCAGTTAGCCAGGCTCATATTTTTGACAACTGAAGACAATTTTACAAACAGAAATTATCACTTCAGTATTGTTTTTAAAAAGTTCCTCCAAATGACTGATTATAGTATCTTTTTAAATGGAATATATGATCCATGATTATTAGAAATAATTATACACATTTTAAATATATGGGCTCTTTAGTTGGAATTATCATACTTCAGGCACTTTTGAGAAGTATTTTTATAGAGAACATGATTTTAGAATAGCAACTGTGTTCTTTGTTCTGCCATATTATACACAAAGCATAATGTATTAAATTATTCTGAGAAAGATTAAGGGAAGAACAGTAAGGAAAGTTTTGAGTTGAAAGTTTTAATGTTTTAACTTTTTTTCTTGAAACATACTCTTCTCCTTAAGCGATGAAAATATTGACTGAACTCCCCCCCCCAAAAAAAAAAAAAAGTAATTAATTTGGGTTATGATTCTCATGTATAACCAGAGGAAAAACCGAACCAATATTAATTTCATGAGAAAATTAAATTATGTAATATGAAACAACTTGGCCCCATTTGTAAGACAAATTTTTTGTGTGTTCGGAGAACCTTGCTTCTTGAGTTCATGTCTTGTGCATAATAAAACCTAACCTGTGCATGACATTTATTTTTTCAATTTATATTGAGTGCCATGTTTTACAGAACATTAGTTGAGTGGGGAAGGCCTGGGCAGATACATTATGTGTTTTTTGTATTCTTCCTTAGATCTCCTGTTCCAATAGTCCAACAGTAACATCAAGCTCTGGTAGCAGTAGTTCCTTGTCTCCTATTGGACCCCTTTGTAGGCAAAGATCATTAGCAAATGGTGGTTTATGTTCAGAATCTACCACATCAGGCGTTTCTTCACCAACTTCTAGCTATCCAAAAGCACCAGGTTTTGAACGAGAGGATCAGGTATGTCAATAAAATGAACATTGACAATAAGTGAAGAAAATATGTTTGCTACTTTTCATATTTTACTTATAATAATGACTTACATTTGATAATTTGCAGAATAATGAAATTTGATTTCAGTCTGTTGGTGTTCAAGTAAGTCTTGGTGATGGGGATAAAAAGCTTAGTCTTGAAAGGTTGTGGACCATACACAACTGTTTCAAAATACACAACCTTTTCAAAATAAAAATTGAAATTTATTTTTAGAAACAGTTGCATTTATAAATACAGAAATACCTTCAAATTAATATAGTAAATTCATTTATATCAGTAATAGCTTGAAAAAATTGAAAAAATATTGGTATAGGTGAGCATTTGACCTCAGGTCAAGATAAACCTCCATCTTTCTATAGTTTTGAGTTGTGGTCCTCTATAATTGAGATGCTGAAAGACACTGGAATTGCATGCTATCCTTAATATAATTTACTCTAATTATTTCTGAGATCTGTTTTACATTATTGAGCAAAGGATTTATTATACAATCCTATGGTTCTTGATTTTTTAATATTATGGATTCCTTTGACACTCTTGAGGCCTATAAACTATCCCTCTCAGAATAACATTCTCAAGTGTGTAAAATAAAATACATACTTACAAGGAAAACTAATTATATTGAAATATAGTTTAAATAAAGAAAAAGTTTGTGAACTTTCAGAACCCCGTACTAAGACTCTTGGTTTTATTGAATCTTTGTATTCTTTCTGTCCAATAGCTATAATTTTCCATCATATTGTCTTTTCTTCCAATCCTTAGAATGGTCTTAGTTATTTAGAGATCTATCCAGGTAGTAGGATCCAGATAAAGATTCTACTCTATAATTGCTTTTTCCTGCAAAATGTACAATTTACATTTTCCTTTAGTATTCTATTAAGTAAAATATGTACAAAGTCCTGAAAAATAGTTAGTATATTATATATTATATATATATATATATATATATATATATATATATATGTATATATATATATATATATATATATATATATATAATAAAAACAAAAAATTTTATTTATATTACCCCAGTACATGTAATAAATAACTTGGGAAAATATTGCCCATGATATGAGCTATACAAGTAACTGAAATTTAGTGAAATTCAGTTGATTTTTTTTTTTTTTTTTTGAAGGGAGCAGGGTAAATATATGGGAAGTTTCATACCTGAATTCCTTTTTTTTTTTGTTGTTCGTTTGTTTTTTTCCCCTATTTAAAAGGAGGAGAGAAAAGCAGTAAATATAATAGCCACTTTGTAATGTTTTTTGAGATAACCTGCATGTCACAGTTTATGCACTGGTGACACTTGTTAGAAACAGCTTAAGATTGTTCTCATAGAACTAATGTTAATCAAACACATACAATTGTTTCACCTAAACAGTAACACAACTATAAACTTTAATTATAAATCTGATATAGGATTGCTTCACTGAACACTTTAGAGTATGAGTATTTTCTTAAATAGCTTATTGCACATTATTTTATTTGCTACTTGTGATTTTAGGGCAAAGAAGACAGCAAGACTTTTAGGTCTTCAATGGGTATATTGAGTTGGGTGTACTTTAAATCATTTTTAATCTTATAAGGTAGAACTAGCATTTAAATGATTGGGGAAAATGCGCAGCCAGGTGGCACATTAGGGTGGAGCACCAGCCCTGAAGTTAGGAGGATCCAATTTCAAATCTGCCCTCAGACACTTAACACTTCTAGCTGTGACCCTGGGAAAGTCACTTAACCCCAATTGCCCTAGCAAAATAAATAAATGATAGGGAAAAGGTTATTAAGTGTACCCAACTAAAAATCCATAGAAGATTTTAAAGTACAACTTTTTATGACTAGAATTAAATTGGAAGTCCTATCTCTGCCCATTTTTCAATAAGGTTAAATGTACATTTTTCTATTTTATTAGTTCTCCAAAGTTGGAGAGATTGGGTGAACAAATAGGTATAATACTAATTTGTTACTATCGCTAACTAGTTAACCTTATCTTAGGTGGAGTTAAGAAATTTGAATCCATTATGCTAATACTAGAACTTGTGGTCAAGAGACACAATATTGAAAGTCATGAAAATAAGATTAAGATTCTTTTTAGGTAGTATTTGAAGAAGTATTTCAGTTTAATGGAACCAAAACATCATTTTGATGATAGAATTTTACATCATTTTGGAGTTATTTGTAGAAGATAGTAGAAGTAAATTCTACTTACTGTAAATTACTTACTGTAAGGATGATGTTCTAAATAATATTTAGTTCTAGTCATTTGGAGATGAGTTCTGTCTGCCATCTTGGAAAAAAAATTGCAGCCAAAAATTGTTTTTCTTACATTTTTTGAAAACCTTTGCTACTCAGAAATATATGTAATATGAAACTTGGAGTTTCAGCATTTGTATAAAAATTTACCCAATCCTTAAAGAACTAACAGTTTTGCCATATGATAAGATTTATGAGAAAAGAACTTTGTGAGAAAAGACCTCACTATCCCTTTTTTTCTCTTCTGTTTGGTTAATATCAACTTCTTCCATAGAAGAGAAATTAGAATATATAGTTAGCTATCAGTTACAAAGATGACCTTTTTCTTTGAGTAGAAGATTTTAGGAACATGTATAAAAAGAGCATAATTTAGAATACTCTTGGTTATTCTTAGTCACTTAGAATAATCATTAATTGGTTCAAAATTTGGCTTCTGATGGGAGAATCAGATTAATAAATTTGATTGAGAAACTTTAGCTATTCAAGTTGGTCACCATCTTTATTTAAACCCGAATGCTAGAGATCAATGGTATTGTTGGACTTTATTTCTGAGGATTTTACAAATATAACTGCACAAATCCCTGAATTTTTGGAAACCCCATCCTCTACCCACATATTGTTTTTTTTTCCCCTTCTGTATGTCCTACATGAACAACTCTTTGTTTGTTCTGTGTGACTGGGTAACTAACCTACCTGACAGTTGCTTATTTTTTTGCATAGTAAAGGAGAAATTGTTGTAGACAGAAAGACTTCATCTACCCTTGGCCAAATTGCTTAACTGATCCTTTTTTCCCCCATAACCTTAGCGAAATGAGATAAAAATGACAAAAAGAATCATTCTTTTCTTTTAATAGAAGAGTTGTATCATCATTTCCCTCTTATTCTAGAGTGTGAGCTTTTTCAATCCAGAAACTGTAGTTTTATATTGTGTGTGGCTGTGCATGAGTATGCCCATGTGTACATCTATGTTCCTCAGTATTTAATGTGTTGCTTTCAAATAAATTTAATATTTATTTACTTTGTATAAGTTGCCAGGTAGGTATTGGGGCTACGAAAATAAATATGGTACAGATTCTGCCTTCAAGATACTAATAGTTTTATGAAAAGAAGGATAAGTACATAAATAACTATGAGTCAAAGAAAAATAACTTTCATTATGTATCTCTGACATTCATGTAGATAGATATTAATGGAGATGTTATCTCCATTTTACAAATGATGAAGCAAAGGCTTGGTGATATTTTTTGACTTTTCCAGAGATCACACAGCTATTAAATATTAGCAGTGGGATTCAAAGAATCTTTGATTTAAAGTCCATACTTATTTTAAGTCTACCATTTAGATATTCTTCTCTGCCCCCTATTATAGACTGTCTTTTAAATTGTAGGCATTTCATAATGAATGAATAAATGCAAGAAGCTTAAGTAGAGTGACTTTATCTCTCTGTACAGTGTATTCTTGAAAGTTTGATGTAAGAATAGATTAAAAAAAACAAAACCCAGGATGCTTTCTCTGTTAATGAAGGGAACATAAGATAATGCTAACAAAATTGTTACTATGGCTATTGAAACATCTTTCAAAAAATATACTACTTGATTGACTTGGAAAGATTATAAATCTTGTTTTAGTAATAAAAATTAGCATGATCTGAATCAGCTTATGTGTTTTTAAGTTGCTTTACAAATTTATCCATATAGAAAGACCAAAGGCCTCACCAAGCCCAATCCACTTCTCCATCTATTCCATTTCTATTCTAAGTAGGTGGAGGAAGACAAAGCACATGCACTTTTTACAAAACTAGGAAAGGAAGAAAATAGAAGAAAACATACAAAAATAACATTAGATGACAAGGAAAGACATTAGTGACAAACCAAAATATCACACAAAATTTAATGATGTGACTGTTCATCATTTATTTTTCATGATTTTTTTCTTAGGGACAGGGAGGACCCTTCAGGAGTTCCAAACTAGGTTAAAAATAGGTAGAATTCTCCCTGAAGTACTATTCCACTTCAGTATTCATTCTTATGGCAAAATTTTTGGTTCTAGGCATATAACTATATGCATGAATACCATTTTTATATGAACTTTATAGTTTTAATATTGATATTTTCCTTCATAGAAGGAGCAGGATGGTGGCCAGACCTCCTCTTGGAAAAATTGCTTACTAGTATGTCTTTTAGAATACCTCCCTCACTATTCTGCTAAATTTTGATTCTTTTGAAATTGCTTTCACAGAATTTCATAAATGTAGAAATGTCATTCTCTGTCTCCTAGCTATCTCTCTAACTTAACTATCTAGCATCATTCATTGGAAAGTATTGTGATATGTGTGTGTGACTATGAACTAGAAATATTTGAATTGAAGACTGACACATACACCTAAATAATTTTCCTGGCTTAGCTGTTATTTTATACATTCAGAACTCAACTTGAGTCAGGAGTTGTAAATATACTTGAAATCAATATCTTTATCTTTTACAACATAAGTATTTCTGTGTTTCAGGCAAAACAGAGAAATTTGCCTACTGAAAATAACCAGAAAATAAGTGAACAAGACAATAAACAGGTACAGTCAATGAGACCAGTATTTTGAATTTATTATCTTTGTGAGTAAAATAAGCTACTGTTATTTTCCTAAAAGTATTGAAGGTACTACAGATTTTCCTTTATTATTCATCCTGAAACTTTATAAATATTCCATCAGTTTGTTGTATAGTGCTTTTATTGTTGTAATCTGATAAAACTTTTTGGTGTCAAGTAGAGTTTTCATATTTTGATAAAGTTTGTACTTTGGAAGTAATAAAAACAGACTCTAAACACAAAGGAAAAACATCTCTTGTGAAATGAAACATTTTGTAGAACTCTGTAAACTTTCCTAGCCATTCTCAAATGATTGCATATTGTATTTCTTTATCTTTGAGTACTTGGACAGTGTGCAGACTCTCATAACTTAATTCCTTCTCAAGTCAGTGGGTCAAAATATTTTTACAACAGAAAGGAATTTTTTTTCAGAATTGTTCAAAGTTCCAAAAAATACTTTTGTCACATTTGTCATTAGTATTCTAGTGTCTTAGTGAATCGCTTCTTTTTCTTAGTAACTATAAAGAAATATGTATATACTTTAGGATTTCTGTAGCAGGTTCTTATAGAACTGAGATATGTCACAGATATTGGCATTTAGAAGCAGTATATTTTCTGCTTCTTGCTAAAGGAGGTCATTTAATAATTTTATTTATGATTCTTTATTATGGGAAAAAAAGAAAAAAAACCCAAATAATCAATAAACTATGGAGATTTAGATATAGTTCAGATGCCTCAGGTTCTTCCCACCCCACCTTGCTCCTTATTCTTTCCTATCAAACCTGTGAGAATAACCACTTAGAACCTTTCTTTTAAACAAATGTTGGGAATGTTTCCCAATGGGATATGAGAAGAAAACTAAAATCAGGCCAATTATATTAAAAAATGGGCTTTTTTAAAGAAATACGTCTGTACAACATGAAAATATTTTAAAAATTAGTTACAGAGAATAATGGAACTTAATAAATACACCATATTTAACATTTTTCAGGTATACATATATGCAATTGATAGAGCTAGAGGAAGAAAAAAGTGTGAAAATTTATATAAAAGGAAAAGACACAGAAGTAGAGAAAACGTTCTAAAGTGGTTAAATTAGTTTTGTTACATTCTGTTTTTTACTTGGGTGGACAGTTATGAGAATTATTGCCTGGGTATTGTTTTTTGGACTGCCAGTTATATAAGTAACCCCCCTTTCATGACTCTGTTACTGATATTTATTCTTAGATGTATAGTAGCACTGTTTTGAATGGGCTAGTCATAAAAGTACCTAAGAATTATTATATTCCAAGTGGCCCAAGTAACAAGGTATTTTGAAATTGACGGGATGAAACTGAACTGAAGACTGGATCTAGCCTGTGAAACAGAGGTTTTTCATTCCTCTCCGTTGGAAGAAACACAGAGAATATTAAAGAACACTAAATTCCTGATTGACAGAGACAGACTTGCAGCATAGTTTTTGGTGATTTGATTGACCTTATTTTAGCCCAGCAATTAGAGACTTTTAAGCTAATTTTTCTATCTTTTTCTGCCCTGTGAATTCTCACATAGGCCTCCAAAAGATCCTAGGTATCATCATAATATAGTTATGTCACCAACAGCATATTGGTTTACTTTAAAATCTTTGCTTTGTGGAAGCCCCAGCCAGATGGCTTTGCTTTAGAGGATGTCTAAGAGAATTTCTTTTTAGGTCTTTCTACTTCTTGGGTCATTAGATACATTGTCTACCAATTACTAATGGAAAGTTTGAGGCTTCTTGAAGAAATAGTCTTTCTTTTATAACTGACCCATTAATAGACAATAATTGCTACATCTTATGTTTTAGGATAGGGTTTTCTGACTGACTTCCTCCAGAGTGGACTTCTCCCCCCCCCCCCCCCCCATTCTAGGGCAAACTAGTTTCAGTTACATTTGTTACAACTGGGAATAATAAGGGCCCAGTTATGATAATATGCCGTAATTCTATTGGTGATTAATATGGTGATTACTCTATATTTCTCCATAGTTGGTTTGGTTCTTGGACTGTGTTGGGACTCAAAAAGGCAGATAATCCCTGCACTATTGCCCAAATTTTAGATTCCTTTTCATTTATGCCTGTATTTCCACCTTTGAACTTGTAATGGGCATGCAATATCTTTTGCAAATGATGAGCTTAAGTGAAAAAAGAAGTAATATATTGTTTGGGACTGCTTTCAGGTTAGTTCTTCATTCTTTTCTTTTTAATATTTGAAAGGAGGCTCCTTTCTAGTTTGAGACAGTACTGGATAGAATATATTAATCCTTCTGTAAGTCTTAGCACATTCAGGCAGTGCTAAATTATTGCTGTGGTCACTTTTTGAGAAGAAATTGCTTAGAATATTTATTCCTCAAGAGTTTTTTACCTTTTTGTTGAATTATCACAAATTTTTCCAAGATGCCCACCATTTTCTTACAATAAAGTCCATTTTCCCTCTTATTAGCTATTAAGAAGTATGTCATTTAAGAAGAGTTGAACAATTTTTCTATTAAACAAAATAGGTGCAAACATAAGTTTCCTAATATTGGAAAAATTAAGTTTGGCCACATATTTAGACTATGTTTCCTTTATAGGTTAGCATCTATAAGTTGTCATATACTGAGATTGTCCAGATTTTGTAGCAGTTGATAGGAAAACCCCATAATTAATTAATTAATTGTGACATAGTACTATATATCCAAAGCCTATAGTTGAACACTATTGGTTACTTACAAGGTAAGTACCACTTGAGTACCTTGGAGAGGTGAATCTTTTGCCCAGTAATACTTGTATGCTTGAAGGTTGAACTCTTTGGTTATACCATGCAATCAAGAGTCTTTCCACATTTTCTATGTAGATATACCAGATTTGGAAATATACTGGAAAGTTTGCTATTGAAAGCATAATGAATAATATATTAGAAGGATTTGAAAAACTATAACTTGGGCAAAAAAATCCACTTGAATTCTGCCATATCAAATAGTCTTCACAAAATTAGAACAGGTAGTGGTTGGCTTATAATGAGTTTCAGTTGGCTTAATTACAAATAATTATTGGGGTTTTCTCTTTTTCTGTTTTATTTTTTTTACTTCTCACTGGCAGGGAGGGATTCCACAGTTTGTCTGTGGACCATTCTGTAGAGGGAAGATTTGGTATCATTATATTAATTAAATGAGGATGATGGTAAACTTGGAGAAGCCATCAAGAAATGAGATAAGTAATTGAACTCTTATTGAGAATCAGAAATATTAGTTGACCGGAAAAATGTACCTTTTGATATTTAAAGCAATAAAATATAGTTTGATACTTGTTGATAATCATACCATAATCTCCTTTGAAGGAAAGTTAATGTATCTAACTGAGCAACATGCCCATACATAGTATTTCTAAGCAAATATTAATTCATTCTAATTCATAGTTATTCGTGCCACTTCTCTACAGTTTTGTTCATTTTAATTCTTGGTTAAGCTTGCCACACTCTTTTTCAGTTGAGGTGTGTCCCCCCTCTCCACTCCTGCCTTAGTTTGCTCATTCAGCAAACTTTTATTGAATATCTGCAATATGAACGCTCTCGGCTAGGCACTAAATACTCAGTTTATTATTGTTATTATTATTCAATTATTTTATTATTTTTATAAATATGTTTATATATTATATTTATAACATGACACGTGACAAATATTTATTTATTTTTATGCTTTGTGGTATTTATTATTTTTAGTTTATTATTTAGTGCAGGTACTAACTTACAGAAATCTCTGACACAAGAGGAAATATGGGAAGTGGCTGTAGGGAGTTCCTACTTATGTCTTAAGTCTGTACCATATTCTGACTCTAAACTTAAAGCTCTCCAAACCCTTGGACTAACCTTAGTCAAAATTTAACCACTTTGAATAATCAGGAGTCAGCTTAGGATCAAGGAACAAAGTGCCTCACAGTCAAACCACATTTTTTTTTTTCAAAAAGACAAATAGAATGCATGCATGTAAAATGAGAGGGTTTGACTAGATAACTTCAAAGATCTAACAGATTTTACATTTTAGCATTCTTTGGGTATTGAAAAGATATTCTGCCCAGTTGTAAAGCCCATAATTAAAGATTCTTTAAGGCAAGAAAGTTGTTTCCTAAATTATTAGAAGTCAGAAAGTGGCTATAAGCCTCCAGCAACCTGGTATTTTTGGCCTTGTGAAGAAATCTTCACAGTGATGGTACTTTCTTTTAAATAGCCATCTTCTTGGAGTAGAATGATAAATAGTCGGGAAATGACTGCTGAGCATTAACTCATTTATTTGAGTAGTAGTTGTAAATGCTGTATGTAGTGAGATCTATAAATAAAGCTCATCCAGTTTTTTGCATTTCTTTCTAGAGTATAAGATTTTGGGAAGATAATTTAAGTCATGTGTTAGAGTGATTAATATTTTAGGTCATACACTTTCTAATTAAGCTTTTACATAATGTTTGTTAAAAGAGCATCAAAATACTTCACATTGTGACATAGAATTCTGAGGTATTTCCATCCCCTGACTTCATCCCCAAATGATTTGTTTGAAAGGAAAAACAGGAAAGGAATAAGATAATAATTAAGTTTTAGAAAATATTGCTAGGTGGAATAGTTTCATTTAACCTTTCCCATATTTGGTATAACTTTCATGGATATGTAGTTTATTTAAAATTATTAGTTTTTTTTTTCTTTTGATAATGACATCAGCAATAAAATTATTGCCTCAGAAAACTATTTTGATCAAGTGAATAATTTGAAAGTGACACAGGAAAAGTCATTTTTATTTAAATATTTATGGATAGGGAATCATATGGTAACAGATATGTCATTGTTTTACAGATAGAAACTATTCTGTGCTTTTTAGTGATCTATTTCTGATTTAATAAAAATCTGTTAAAGGTGTTTTCTAATTCCCTTTCCAAAGTATTACTTTTTTAGTTTTGAGAATTTCTTTGTTCTTTCAGCTATGTTTGAGAGAAGCTAATATTTTTAAATCCTTTTTTTCTTTGAATTGAAATTGTGCTAGTATATGTCCATTATTGTGTAATAAGATTTACCTTGGCCCTTTCTCATTTATTAAAGATAATTTTAATTTGTCCAAATTTTCACTTTCCTGAGATAACTGAAGAATGAACTTTTTTTGGTCCCCTCTGAGGAAAGTAAGAAAATAATATTATCATTCTCAGAATTTATAGATGATTTACTGTGTCTTCTTATACACACACAACAGAAGTAGACTTCCAAACACACATTTCCAAGAAGTTGGAAAGATCTTTAAATCTTTGTTGGGTTTTGTTTTGTTTTAGTCAGGAATAATGAAGCTACGATGGGATTTTTTGTCTTAAGATATGTATAGGCAGGCATGCAGGAAAATACTTAAATGCTTATTGAATGTCTTCCCCCCATTGTTACCACATCTATTTTCACCAGCTAAATTCACTATGTTTGTTTATGCTGGCATGTGCCTGTTTCTTAAAAGTAACTTTCTGGGGGGGAAACTTTTTTTTAAAGTAATTTTTTGGGGAAAATCAGATTATGTCTGTCAAATCTGGAAGGTTGCACATTTGGTAATGCTTTTTAGCAATAAGTAGCTTATGATTTTGGTTGTCATATTTGTCACATATTAGACATTTTAAAACATCATTTGAAACAGTTGGAAAAGTTAACTTTCCTTGATCCTTTGGTTTGGAACAGAATACACACAAACACATGAAATACATAACACCTCCAAAATTTGCTTAATTATTCCACATCCTCTCCCAGTTAATTGTATTTTATGTCACTTTAATATTTTTCTGTCAAAAAATACATTTGCTTATTTTATTTATATATTTTTAAACAGAACCACCTCAGTGTGTTTGCAGTGGTTAACCCACTTGCTTCAAGTATAACCTCCAGTATAACTTCTAGTCTGGCTTCCAGTATTGGATCAGGTAGTTCATCCCCTACAACTCTATCAGCTATCAATGCCAAAGCTCTCCCGTTCTACCCTCCGAGTAATACAGTTGAATCAGTAATAGGTAAGTCTAAGTGTTTCCTCTTTTTTTCCTTTTTGCATTTATGTTAAAGCGTTTCAGGATTATTCTCTTTTGATAAATATTCTGGAAATGCTCACTGAAAAATAATTTGCATTTTTTATATCTGTTGATTTTAATCACATGTAGTTAAAAGAAGTACTTGGCTTAACCTCACCATAAGGTTAAAAAATGTATTTCTATCACCATTTAGTCCTTTTAAGTCTTCCCTCTAATCTAGTCCCTCCAAACTATAAGGGTCATATTAGACAATAGATGAATAAGTTCATAACTGCTAAATTTATGTGATTTTAGTGTAGTTCATTTATGATCATAAATCTTAAAAGTATCAAACTGACCTGTATATAATTAACTGAAGGAAATTCCTTTGGCCTAGAGAGAGTGATTCAATGTATAGTAAATAGTCGTTTCCAGCACTTTCAAATTCTCTAGTCCCAGATTTTCACTGAGGTAGAGAAGAGTGATAGTAGGACAGGGAAAGAGATGAAAGTGTCTAAAGATCAGTTTATACTGGAAGTTAACCTGGCAGAGATTGGCCTTGACACTTCCTTGGCCAGATTTGGTCCTACGCTGAAACTTATGTTGAAACCTATGTTCACCTTGTCTGTATCTTTAACTTCTCCTGAATATTTTCTTATCCAAGATTTGAAAATTAGAATCACTACCCTCCTTCTCTATGAATAGGTCTACCAGTAGAACTAAGTCTAGTGGCAAGTAGTTTTTGCATTTGTTATTTTTATAAGGAAGAAACTATGGTTGGGATATTTCCTGTCAATAAATTTAAAATTAAAACTTGAAATTTTTCATACCTAGAAATGTGGAAACTGAACACTTCTATCCCATAGTAGTATGTCCTTGTATTTGCGTTACAATTTAAAGAACTCTTCAGCTTTATATAATCCTAACAAAAGTCTAATATTGCCTTGATTTCACAAAGGAAGAAACTGCAGTAAGTGAGAGAGCCAGAACTAAGACCCAAATTCTCTTTGATCCTATCTTAGTTATTTTCACTGTAAAATTATATTTCCCTTCTTACACCAGTCTGTCTATAGTAGGAGCTAAGCTGATGAACCATTAATTCATTTAACACATTTTAAGTACCTATATTATATAGGTGCATTATTCTAGTTGGTAGAAGTGCAAAGGTAATTAAAATAAAATAGTAATACTTTTTTCATATGTATATTTCATTATATTATCTGAGTATTCAGATTGGTGACTTTGAAAATATAGAATATCAGCTCACTGAAATCTTTCATAATCGTAAACTTTTCCATTCTAAAGTATACAGATCATAGATTATTTTAAAATAGCCCTTTTGTTGAATATATTTTGCCCACTATGGATTAGTGACTTTTAAAAAGATTAGTTGAAAATCAGTTGAATGCCAGATTACATGTTAGGAACATGTCTACAGTACTTAAATTTTTTCAGCATTGCTTTATTCTTAGATGGCAGAGGGCATTCACATTCTAATAACATGCTTTCTTCTAATGTATCATATTTTCTAGAACGTGCTTTTAAAGCTGTTTTGTAAACTATGAGTTGTTTCCACTATGCTTTACTCTTAAAAATTTTTGTTAAAATAGTTGGGCATAACTGGTTTAAAATAATTATTTTATTGGATCATTTTGGTTTTATTTTTTAAAAATATGTTATAAAGAACTACAAGTTTTATTTAGGGAGGGATCATGGAGAGATCTTTAGATATTTGTTTCTCCATGGTCACCTGACTGTTCGCTAAGTCTTTGTTTGGAAAATGATACTCAAGCTATCCTATTTTCATTTGGTACTCCATTGAGAATCAAGAATGTTATAACTACATGTGCAAATTCCTCTGAGAAGAATAGTAGCACATTGAATTTCCTTTTTAAAACTTAGAACCTTCTCATGTATGCTATTTTTATTCTCATGGGAAAGTTGTAAATTTCATGTTTTTCAATAAACATCATTGCTTAAAACCAAAATTTTAAGCAAATGAAGGACAGCTTATCTTTGTCATTTGTATTTGAAATTGAGAGGAAAAGGATAGTGCTGATTAAAGAAACTTGTATGAAGTTTATATGAAAATTCAGCTCTTTGTAGGTCATAATCTTAAATGGAGGAATGTTGTGTGAAAAACCTTTGATCTTAATAATTCTGACCCATCTGACGACTCTTGTAGGACAGAATATTTATATACAGTACATCTAAATAAAAGCAAATCCGTGACCTGGGAAAATCTGCATTTTTCCCTTGACTTTGTTTTTAAGAAGTCAGGACAAAAAACTGTATCCGGGAGTATAATTAATCACTGTGTTTTCAAAAGGTCCGTTATTCATTTACATAAAGATCTTGTGTGGAGTCTCTTTTGACAACTAATTTAATTGTAAAATAGGAGTAGAGTTGTGCAAGTTTTACAGCTCATGTGAAATAAAAGTTTACTTCATATTTCATATTATAACTGGTTTGTTATTTGAAATTGCCTACATTTTCATTTTTTCAATAAGGTTTTCATGATTTCATGATTCAACATCTCTCCTCCAGAGATATATATACACACTTAATCAATCCTATATATTTTACTAATTAAGTTCATAAGATTTTAAATTGTAAGAATTTAATTTTAGAATTGGAAGGAGCCATCATGTCCATCCTCCTTAATTTAGAGATGAGGTTATTGAAGCTCAGAGGGTTTTATGACTTGCCCATATTAGTAGGCCCAGCTGAAACTCTCCTTGAGAGTTCATTCATTTATCTTCTCTGTTCATTCATCTGTAGCACTATATCCCTATCCCCTTTGATAAAGATCATATCCTTTTTTTGTATATCCTCAATATCCATGCGCCTTTGTGCATAACAGCAACTAAAAATTTGGAATATGCATTACTTTATCTTTATCATTCCGAATCATCATTTGGTTTTAAAACCAATTCCAGCTCAAGCAATTTTATTTGGTCTCTTTGAGGTTGTCTTTTAATAGATATAGATATTTTATTGTTTGAGAAAAATAACTTTTTTCCTCCTCCCCAAGAAGAATAAAGTTTAGTAATTCTATTTAGCCTGGTTTTTTATTTTTTTTAAAGAATATTTCCTTTAAAGTTCAAAAAATGCTTCCATATAGTTTTATCTAGAAAATGCTAATGACAATTTAAAAAGAGCTAACACATATAAGTTGAAATTTAAGATGTTATAAAGGAGCCTGATTTTCTGTTCTGTTAACTAATAAACTTTTCCTCATATTTTACACACATACCGCAAAAATATAGCCTAGAAAGCATAAAATAGGAGGCATTTCCAAACTTCAATTTGCATTTCTTTGTATAGATGCATCTGAGGATCACTTGTTAAATTTATTTTCCTATGCTGTGTTTTTAAACAAATTGTTGAATAAAATGCCAACATAATAATTTGCAAAGTTCATTAGTAGAAAAAAAATTAAATGCTGAAGTTTTTAATCCATTTCTAACTTGTAGTTATTGTTAAGTGCACCAAACTAATGTACAAAATATATTGTAAAATAGTCAGATTTTGAAGTGACATGAAAAGCACTATATACAATTGGCCAACGGCCTGCTCTATGGTGAATACAGAATTGAGAAGATGAGAGGGCCAGTGTAAAGAATGATGGTTAAAGCCTATTCCATGAGTAAATACCTGTATTGATTCTTCATTGACAGTTAGTAGAGTAGGACAGAGTTCAAATTGTTGTATAGAAGATAGATTTAGATGAATGTACATTATTGATAAGGAACCCAGAGTTGGAATTGAAGAAAGATTTGGAATGGAGTTCTTCAGACAGAAAACAATACAGTAAAACTGACTCATAATTGCCAGAAAGATTTTATCAAAGGAAAAAATACTGAGGAAATGAGCTTAGTATTCTTCCCAGGGAGATGAAGTCCTCGTAAGAGAAAGATGTTGTTCAAAAGAAAAAGGTAACTTTAAAAGTAGAGTAGGAAAATTGTGGGCAGCTAGGTGGATAGAGTATCAGGCCTGGCATCAAGAAGATCTGGGTTCATATCTGGCCTCAAATATTTATTAGCTGTGTGGCCCTGGACAAGTCACACTAATTTCTGTTAACCTGAACAGTCCAGTGTCTGCTAAGAGTCAAATATAACCGAAATGACTCCACAACAGGCAAACCAATTGCAGTCTTAATGCAGGTTCAATGATTGAGGTATCTAAATTAGAGGAGAGGGGACAGAACAAATGAGAATAAATACTGTCAAAGTTCAAAATAAAAGGTATGGAAAACCAGAATTAGAGTAGTGTATAGTCTTAGGAATCATGTGTGAAGATGTGGAAGTACATACATAGTCAAGGTAATGTTTCCTCTGCTGTGGAATGTGTAATTGAGATAAATTGTTATTATTAATAGCTACCTATTAATTTGTGATCCTGGCTTTTCTTCTAATTTCTGTTTAGAGTCCCAGCTCTATCTAAAGTCAGTTTGTTTCTGAAAGACTTGGCAGGTTAATAAGATCAGCTCTCAGGGAATATTTTCCTCAGTCTTGGATGGACCCCCACCCAAATAGGAGACATAATTTCTGTTTAGAGTATAAACAAAATCCAGTCTGGGGGAGTCCTTACACTCAAAGAAGGAACCCTTGTCCTTTGTCCTTCCATTAGACAAGAGCTTCTGTTTTACAGGGGGCTATGAGTAGCATACAGCTTAGATACAGATAAATAAGTGAGTAATTTGAGGAGGGAGAGAGCAATTAACAATCAGGTAAATTAGAGAAAGCTTCTCAAAGGAAGTGTCAACTGAGTAAAAACCTGAACCATTTTACAAATTTGATTTTCATTGAAAACAATTGTGGCAGCTAGAAATTTAGGCTATAAATTCCATTGTAAAGAAGGAAGCTGACTTGCTCCCTGGAATGATGTTGTAAGTTTGGATAACTCTTTGTGTAATTGCAAGAGCTCTAAACTAAAGGAGTGAAATATTGATTCTTGCCCTTATGAAAATGATAAAAATTCCCAAAGGTTCTCTACTTTTTTGGGAATATTACATACTATCTCAAATTAGCTCTATCTTACACCAATAGAACTTATACCACATAGACCATACACCCATAGAACTGCCAAAAAATTTAGGAATTCTCTTGCTGTGGTCCTCATTAGTTCTAGGAAACCTTAATTAAAATGTAATAAACTTAGAGATTTAAGTTTTTAATAACATCTCTTTTATTTTCATGTTCCAGTATGGAAAAAAGATAGAATCTCAAGTCAAAAAATCTGATCTCAAATCTTGGCTCTGACATTTACTTATTTGTGTGACTTTGGTCAATTAACTTAACCTCTTGGTGTTGGTTTCCTCATATGTAAAATTATGATGTTGGATTAGATGGCCATCTAATTTATCATTTTATTTTATTAGTCTTCTCTAATTTCATTTCTTTTTGTTTATTCTAAACTTTACAAACACTAAATAAGATGGGCATTTTTATATACAAAATAGAACAGAAAAAAAAATTGTACAGGAACCTGCAAATGTTTGCTTTTCATGTAAAGTAAATAATAAATTCAGTAGGTTATTTTCAAAACTTTCCAATTTGTTTCTGGTGTTCTTATTTATCTTTTGTTCTATTCTATGCATTTTAAAATGTGCTTTAATGGCTCTTGATATTTTCTTACCCCTCCCCCTCTTTTGGCACACTTTTACTAAATCTTTTCCTTCACTCTTCCACCTTCTACACACACTCCTTTCCATTGAAAGGAAGAAAAAGGGGAAGCTAGTTGGCGCAGTGGATAGAGCACCAGCCCTGAATTCAGGAGGACCGGAGTTCAAATATGGTCTCAGACACTTAACAGTTCCTAGCTGTGTGACCCTGGGCAAGTCACTTAACCCTAGCCTCAGGGGGAAAAAAGAAAAAAGAAAGAAAGGAAGAAAAAATGCAGTTCCTCTTTCAAATATGTATTATGATCAAACAAAACAAATTTCTATATCATCACGTTATCCATAACCAAATATAATGTTTCATTCTGCATCTTGAGTTCGTCACTTTTTTGTTCTCCAGAATAAAAGATTGGTCATTATATTGATCATAGTTCTTAAAAGTCCTTTTTGCCTGTTTTTCTTTGCTATGTTAATGTTTATTGTTTATATTATCCTCTACGTTTTGCTCATTTTACTCTGCATTGGTTTATACAAGTTTTCCTGAGTTTATCTGAAACCATTCCTTTCACCATTTCTTAAAAGTCAGTTATATTCCATTGTTTCATATGGCATACTCTTTTCAGTCATTTCCCAGTTGGTGAGCATCCTTTAGTTCCAGTTCTTTGTCATTTCAAAAAGAGCCATGATATAGGTTTATAAAAATATAGCTTTTATGGAATTATGAAATCACAGGGTTCCTCCTTTTACTTATTAAACCTACTGGTTTGGTTGACCAAAGTCAAGTCAACAAAATTTTTTTAAAGTTAGTACTATATAAAGTTAGTCCCAAAGTAAACCTCTGTCAACTAAATTACTATTACCTTATAAGTGGTATAACCAGGTAAAGTCTCCAATTTCTCATCTGTAAAATAGGGGTAATATAATAATCTTAGTATATACCACACAGATACCTTAATATCTATCTGTTATAGGGCTTCATGTATGTAAAGTTATTTGTAGACTTAAATATACATATGAAACAACTAGAGGATAATGTAAAGTAACAAAATATATTCTAAAGTGCTGGTGTAATAGAAATTCAAAGAAAAATGTTGGTGTGGCCTTCAGTAGTTTGGAAAGACTATAAGAATTAGAACTTAGCCAGGGTTTTTTAAAATAATACAGAATTTGGTTTAGTAGAAACAAGAATTTGAATTGGCAAATAAAGTTGACTAGATGGGACCAATTGACAGTAGCACTTAACCAGATTGAAGAATATGGAGTTGATAGAGCACTTCTATAAATTTATAAGGAAGAGATGATAAAAGAAATATTTAGGAAGAGCAGTGGTACATAAGACACATCTAATTTTCTTCCTTTTGTTATTATTCTTTCTGTCTCATATTTATTCTCTTTGGGAGGTCATATGTTTCATGACCTTCAGCTGTTAATTATTCTTACATCCAGGGGTCTAATAGTATATAAAACTTCACTTCTCTGACCTCATTTGTTTAAGCTATAAAATAAGGGCTTTGGACTATGATATCAGGGTCTTTATAACTAATATTTTCATTTGTTTTTCATCATATTAGTGACAGACATTCAAGTAGAAAAGACCTTTAGGCAATTGAAAATATAGAATTTGAACTTAGTTGATAAATTAGAGATGGCAGTTACTTAATATATCAGTTCAAATGTTATGGTTGAAGTTAGGATGGTGGATGAGTAGCACTTCAGTAATAGAAGACCACATACACAATTTAAAGAAAGAGCCAAAGAAGGTAGTGATGGTAAAATCCTAGGAAAGTAAAATGTCATAAAAACCAAAGAAACAGTCTCAAGAAGTCTAAGTTAATGTCACCAATGTCATAATGCAACACTAACAATCAATAGGATTTAAATAAGGATTTTAAATTTTTTTTCTAGAAAAGGGTTATCCATCTTAGAACACAGTGGAATGATAGAGGTAGGAGTCAAAATGTTTCGGGATCTAGGAGAGCATAAATAGTTAGGCACTGCAAATAATATATATATGAGCCATTTGAGGAGTGGGTAAAGCAGTAGAGTGGTAGGTGACAAACATAGAGGAAAGATTAAAAGCTGTCAAGGGAAGAATTTTTTAGGATTCTGACAACCCAAGATTATTTGAAGACTGAACAAAGATTATTTGAAGACTGAACAAAAGAAGTCAGTGCAGAAGGAATTTATATTCCTCTGGATAATCTTCAATTCAGAGTAGCTCATACTTTTCTTGTGAAAATGTAGCTTGTATATATTGGATAAGCATTTGATTCTAATTGAATATTGTAATACTATTTTAGTACTTGAAAGATTTGTAATTTTATAAATATGGATATCCTGTCTTTTGATATATTGTAATGCCTCTACAATTTTGTAGCTGAAAACTTTCACAATTACCTAGTGCTTTTCATAAATTAAAGTCTCTTGAAACTCATAAAAGTCTTATGAGGCAAATGCTATTATTATATCCATTTATAATAGATTAAAAAACAGGTTGAAAAGAGGGTAAGGGATCTGAACCAGAATCACAAGGCTAATAAGTGTCTGAGATAGAATTCAAACCTGGGTCTTATGTTGATTGACTATTCCAAGAATTATTATGGTCAAGAATTCATCACCCTTTTGCCAACATATTAAGAAGCCTCTCTGAACTTGCTAAGCCAGACAATTGGTACAATCTTTCACTGGACTCCTTGAAGATTTTCCAGTTCAGTAGAATCTTCCAGAGTCTGCACTCTTCTGGCATGTCCTTCCAGAACTTTAGGGTATCAAAAGGTGACTTGAATGAAAAGTGGGAGAAAAAAAAAAGAAATAAAAAGGGAACTGATTATTTTCAAAATGACAAGATTCAGTAGGAACCTGTAATTGGAATTTGCAATTGAGTCTATTAAAATGCCCCCCAAAATTGGTATTCTTTTGAATGTATTTATCTACCTGACATAAATCACATAATTTTTGTTTGAATATTGTCTTTATTGCTTTATGAATAATATGCTGTTGTGTCTCAGAGTTAATATGGTAGATTCTCTCAGAATGAGCCATGTATAAAACTTCCATGATGCAACCAGTGTATTTGAATTCATTGGCAGAGGATTCTGCCTCCAGTCATGTGATCAGAGGTTGCTGTGATTAGCTGGTACGTTTGCAGGATTCTATGTTTAAATTGGTGTGTAGAGGAGGAGGAGAGGCTGCAGACAGTGAGTCAGCAGTTAGGGCTGGTAAGCTTTCTTAATTTCTTTTAACAAACTAATTCAAAGATTTTATCAAGTAAATGTTTTTGTAATGTAATTTGCCCTCAGTAATCTGCTATGCTAATTTATAATATGCTATTGAATATCATATTAATTTTAAAATATACTTAGAAGGTGGATTTTTTTTCAATGTTCAGAGATTTTTTTTTTTCCTAATTGAAACCTTGTGGAAGATCTGACTTGGTTATTTTAATTTTAAAATGTATAAAGAAGGCAAGTCTGAACTCGATATGCTCAATTGCAATCTATAGATTGAAACATTGCTATGGTATTAGCAAACAATTATGCTCAAGCTGTACATCTCAATATTAATTTAATAAGATAGTAAGTCTAAAGATAACACTTTAAATATCAGAGTAACAGAGCAGTTTTTAAATAGTTTTGTTTCAGTATGAAGCCTTTTTCAATTTTATTTAGAGACAAAAAGTCAAACTTCATAAGGTCTCTTATTTTAAAAATAAACTGTTAATGTGTCCCTATTATGAAGTTGCCTAATTTCTGTGGTTTCTATGAATAGAATTGATCTAGATAAGGTAGCCATAAGATTTTGTTCCTTTCTGCTGCCATAACAGCATTTACATTAACTGACAAAGGTCTTACTCCTTGCTTGTCAGAATTATGTTGCTAAGAGTTGTTTAGAGCAGTACTTAGCCTGAGTGTATTAGTGCAATAGAAACAAAGAACTGTATGTATACTGTTTAGTGCTTGCATATTTCTGGGAGGACTAGGACACTGTACTTACTTATATAGGGTTTGTGCTCAGTTCCAGGTTGACCACTTATATGCATAGTTTGGCTTTGGAGACTAAAACAAAATATCTTATTGTTGATATATTTTAAGTAAATGCTTCTTCTTTTCTCTAAGGTATTTTGGAGATTGGAGTTCTTCTTCCTTTTGGGTTGATTCAGAAATTATTCTTTTAAAGATAAAATGAAAATGTTGATTTCAGATGGCTATAAACTGTTGTACAATTTAAACAGATTTGAATAGCTAAGTTGTTAACATTTGACAAACTCTGATGAACTGTTTAGCATTTATGCTTGAAGTTTGTGTTTGTATAATGTAATGATGTGAAAGGTTTCCATGAGGCTGACTTAGATATGAAGTGCTTGGACTACAACTAGATAAATTGCAAGAAAGAGAGATTACAAACATTTATGTTCTTTTTCATAAAATACTTCCTTCTCCACAGCAATCTTTTATGCTTTCAGATATTGTCAGCTTCACCTGTTTCTGTTGAATTTGTGTCCTCCAGAGTGCCCCATGGCCCCCCATGGATTCCACTGAAATTTAGGATTGTTTGGCAAGCTAGCCACACACCTCCAGGTAACAGTGTGTGCCAGCTGTATTACTCAGCACTTCCTGGCTGGTTTTCATTAATGTTGAAAAGGGTTTCCTGATTATTTTTCAAAATTTTTATAGTTTTGATGTTATTTTGATTCCTAAGACTTTCTTTTATGCATGGTTTCATCTGTTCTGGAAGATTATATTTTTACAATTGAATAGCCTTGCAGTTTAATAAATTTATTTAATAAAATACGAGACAGTTTGAGTTCTATTCATTAGAAAAAAATGAAGTCTAATAAAAATTCAGTTCATTTCAAGAAGAATTTGTTAATTGTCTTTGGTGTAAGAGGAAGTATTTGAGATACTAGGGATACACAAACCAAAATGGAAATAGCCTCTGCCCTCAAGGAACTCATATTCTATTGGTAGGAGGGAAAAAAAGTATATACAAAGAAATGTAAATTTAAAATGTGAACATAAAGTAATTTGGGGGAGAGATAACATATATGCCCTAACATATATGCCTCTTTCGGTTCCAGTGCCTTTTATAATTCCAGAATTTTCATTAATTCCTCATTAAGCTTGACACAAAGACTGACCATCAAATGAGATTCACCATTACAATAAAGTCGAAATAGAAATTGAACTAATAAACAATCCAAATTGGAGGCTGTCCAATGCACAGCCTTACCTTGGGAAGTTGCACAAATAGCATGTGCTTATACATCAAAAAACACAAATTTGTATGCCTCTATTTCAGAAGCTAGTGTTGCTGTATTATTTAATCATAGCTAAAAACCCAGATGAAGGACTTAAAGTTCTTTTTTTATTGTCATCTATTATTATTTCCCCCCCCCCCCCTGAGGCTGGGGTTAAGTGACTTGCCCAGGGTCACCCAGCTAGGAAGTGTTAAGTGTCTGAGATCAAATTTGAACTCAGGTCCTCCTGAATTCAAGGCTAGTGCTCTACCCACTGCACCACCTAGCTGCCCCTGTCATCTATTATTCTTCATTGGCCACTGTGACCCTGCCTCAGATGAGTAGGTGAGGTGTTGACCTGGTTCCTGTGTGGTTTCCTTGTGCTCTTGAAATATTTAATCAGCCAGCATATTCTGTTACCTGCCTTCCAGACTTCAGAAACTATGGGTATATACACAATATTAGTCTTTTACTTTTTCCTTAAAGGCATTATTCTATCCACTTTATGATTTCTGTCCTCCTCCTGTTTTAAGATGATCATATGGCAATTACATTGGTAATCTTTTAATTTTCCATCTTCAAATGAATAGCCCTATGAAATGGTGAGCCTAGCTTTACTCTTGATTACTGTATTTCATTGCTACTGAACCTAACTTGTCTTTTGGTATGAAGTTAAATATGCAAATTTCTTTAAAGCTGTGGATTAAAAAGATGAAAATAATAATTTGGCACTTTTGATAACATGTTGAACACTAGAAGTGTGTTTTAATGGTATTTAGAGAAGTGTGACGTATTTAAGCAAAAGTCAAAACAACATAGTCCAGTTAATATTAGCTTATCTTTATTTTCCAATTTTGATTTAACCATTCAATTAGAAATTTTACTATTCAAGTAGAACAAAATCTAATTTTCCCACATCTATTAAAATAATCTGAAAATATCTAAACATCCTTCGAATTATTGAATCTCCAAATATCAGAGTTCCCTTCCCCCCAAAAAGGAACAAAAACAAAACCTATACCTTCAAAGAAATTTATCTATTAGAGTCAGTGGAAACCAGGAAGTTGAAAAACAGATTATAATCTAGAATTATCAAAATATAAGTTTGAAAAATACTATCCTTAGAAAATTGAAAAAATTTTATATCCTGTCCTGAAAAGATGAACTGTATATGACTCATCATTTTAATACAGCTTTTGAAAAGCATGTAAATAAGTAGTTGTAACAGAGCACAATGTATGCTAGGATACCTGAAAAACAAGACGAAAATAGAAATGTTACCTACATTCTTGGAATTCAGTCAATTAACTATTGAACTAGGTAAGGAAGAATTCTGAAAGAAATGGAATTTGAGCTTACCCTTGAAGAAATGGTGGAAGTTAGAGAATATTCCAGATGATGGGAACAACAGCAGTAGCTTTTCATGGAACAGTGAGAATACTGTCCTCTGCAGACCACTGAGCAGAAAATAAAAAACCAAAGAGAAACTAATTTTTGGAGATCATTAAGCACAAGGCAAAAAAAATGTAAGACTTAATGTTCTAAGAACTGAAAGTTTATTATAGTTTCTTAAGTAGAAGAGTGATGAAGTAAACTGTGTTTAAGGAAGATTTGCCTGATGTTAGCATGCAGGATGGATTGGAGAGGGAAGAGGCTGGTATAGAATGACATTCTTGGAAACTATTGTATTAATCCATTTACAAAGTGATGAGAACCTGAACAAGAATGATTACAGTAGAAATGCACAGAAAGGAACATGTGGAAAATAATATGAAAGAAAAATTGCTAGAACTCTTTTAAGATTGATATTAGAGGGCCAGCTATATGGTGCAGTGGATAGAGGACCAGCCCTGAAGTCAGGAGTACCCGAGTTCAAATCTGTTCTTAGACATTTAACATTTCCTAGCTGTGTGACCCTGGGCAAGTCATTTAACCTCAATTGCCTCAGGGAGTTGGGACAGATTGATATTAAAGGGAAAGGGAAAGTATGTGCTATGTACAACATGCTGTACCAAGCACTGGATAAATACAAAGACTAAATAGTCTCTTTTTTAGGAATTTTTGATGAGATTATAAAAATATATAGAGAGATAAATTATTTTTCTCTTTCCTCATTGTTTTTTCTGTTATCTTTCTCCTTCTCTCCTCCCTTCTCTTTCCCCTTACCTCCCTCCATTAATTTGTATTAATTTATATGCATATAAAGGGGTAAGACAGAATGAGAGGGAGCAAGAGAATGAGAGAAAAGAGTGATCATATGCTTCTTGTCTGTCAGTCTAATGAAATAGCTTTTTCACAGAATTCTTCTGTTAATGATTGTGTAAGATAATACTGTGTTCTAATGGACTATTTAAAAAGTATTCTTTTTAGCAAATACTAAATACAATTCTCTCTCTTATAAAGCAAGTACTGATTAATTTATGTTGAATATTTTTAAGGTATCACCTGTTCAGGATGTTTGGTTTTTTATTATTTTATTATTCTCTGTAGTATTCTTCTGACCTTAGTAGTCACTGTTCTTTATTTTTATTCCTCTTTACAAATCATGATGTAATGCTCCATCTTGTCATGGCAATGACCCTGGGTTTTCAAAGGCAAACACAATCTCTGGCTGATAGTGGAAAGATAGAAAGACTTCTGAGTATAGCCTACCTAACAAAATGTTGACATTGCCCAAGAGGCAGCCTAGCTAAATATGAAGAAAATCATCAGAATGTTGACTACCAATAATTTTTGACTAATGAATGGTCCGTGAAATAAAAGGGCCCTTTGTTCTATCTTGCTTCTGCTTCTGCATTGATGGAGACAGAGTGGCAGGAAAAGGACATAGGAACATTGAATGACAATTTTTAGACTGTTTAAAAACTAATTTTAGTTTGCTTACTGTTAATTTATTTAGCAATCATTTATCAAAAAACAACTGTCTTTCAGTCATTGTGCTTCCTTTATTCCCTCCTTCTCTTCTTTCTTTCTGTCCTGGTTAAGTGACTTATCCAGGGTTACACAGCTAGTAAGTATCTGAACTTAGATTTCAACTCAAACTCTCCTGACTCCACTCAACTGTGCCATCTAGCTGCCCCCTCTGTCTCTTCTTTCAAACTGGGAATGAGCCTTGTAATTACACAGCATTCAATTTTGATTTTTAATTTTTTTCCTATTTTATATCATACTAATTTATATTATTTTTTTCATAGTTCTACTTCATTTGTCATGATTTTATATAGTTTCTTTTTTTTTCCTTATTTGTCTCTATTCTTATTCATTATTTCTTCCAGTATAGCAATCTATTACGTTCATGTATCACTATTTTTAACCATTCCTTAGCAATTAAGCATTCTACTTCTAGTTTTTGGCCACTATCAAAAGTATTACTATAAATATTTTCATATATATGGTACCTTGGGATATATATCAAGCAATTGAATATCTAGGTAAAAGGTGACAGACACTTTCTTCACATAGTTTACAGTTGTTTTTTAAGATGGCTTGCAGGGTTTAGCAGCTTCACTAGCAATGTATTAGTGCTTCTTTTTGCCCCAAGTCTAACATAAACTCTGTTTTTTCTAATATAAACTATTTTCATCTCATGTCATTTTTGTTAATTTGCTCATTATAAGTAAGGTAAGATCTGAATTCTTTTGATTTTTATTTCTCTCATAGAGTATATCCTCTACTAAATATGAAAGTTTTAGCATATTTCAAACTTAATGTATATCCATATGGTATGGTATCTGAAAAAGAAACTAATATTGTCTTCAGTAACTTTGAAAATAACTTAATTGGGGGCAGCTAGGTGGAGCAGTAGATAGATTACCAGCCTTGAATTCAAGAGGACCCAAGTTCAAATTTGGTCTCAGACACTTAACACTTCCTAGCTGTGTGACCTTGGGCAAGTTACTTAACCCCAGCCTCAGGAAAAAAAACAAAACAAAACAAAAAAAAAACTTAGTTTTAAGTGCCTAGAGGAAGGCAGCTGGGATGACAAAGGGCCTTCTAGCTATGGTATATGAGATTTTGTCTCTATTTAGACTGAAAAAATAATATCCATCTTCAGATAATTGAATGGTTGTCAAATGGAAGAAGGATTAAATTTTATCTTTTTTGTGCCTGGTTCTGTATTCTGGGGTCATTGGATGAGAGTTGTAAAGAGGCATATGTAGGCTTTAAGTCAGGAAAAATCTTCCCAATTGGAGCTATCCACAAGTGGAATTGGTTGCCTCCAGAAGTGACTGTTCTCTTTGGAAGCCTTTAAGCATAGGCTGGATTACTGCTTCAGGGGCATTTTGAAGGTTGCTTTTTGATTTGTCGATCAGGCTAGATCCTAAGTTCTTAAAATGTGGGATCTTATAACTGAATGTGGGGGTCATGAAATTATGGCTTTATTCTTTGTAAATATTTGGAAAATGGAAGAAAGAAATGAGTGCTATAGTAACCGCAAGATTATGCAATTATCAGCTATGAAAGACTTGGTTTTTCTCAGCAGTTTGGTGATTGAAGGCAACCAATAAACTTTGGATAGAAGATGCCATTGGCATCCAGAAAAAGAACTGTGAGATTGAATATAAATCACATGCTATGATTGTTTTTTTTTTTTCTCTCCTGCTTTTTCCCCTTTTGTTCTGATTTTTTTCTCCCAATTTGAGTCATTAAGAAATGTATACTTAAAAAGTTAATATACATATATAATCAGGGAAAAAACAATTTGGGGGGGAAAAAAAAAAAGCTGTGCAAGAAAGTTATGAAAGTTTGTGGAGGAGAAGCCAATAGTTTGGAAAAGGAAGCCCAGAAATTGAAGAAAACAATTCCTTAAAAAATAAATTTGGCAAAATGAAAAAGAAAACAACTCCTTAAAAAACAAAATTGGTGAAATTTTAAAAAATCCATTGAACAAAACAGCTCCTTTAAAAGTACAATTGACCAAATGTAAAAGGAAGTTTAAAAAAAAAAAAAAAGCTAACTGAAGAAAATAATTCACTAAAAAATTAGAATTGGACAAATGGAAGTAAATGGCTCAATGAAATATCAAGAATCAGTCAAATGATCAAAAAAAAAAAAGGAAAAAAGAAAAAGAAAAAAAGAAAAAGTAAAATACCTCATTGGAAAAATAACTGAGCTGGAAAAAATAGATCCAGAAGAGACAATCTAAGAATTATTGAAGTACCTGAAAATCATGATGGAAAAAAAGAAAAGAGTCTGGACAACATCTTTCAAGAAATCATCAAGGAAAACTAGAGAATAAAAACTTAAAAATTGAAAAAATATATATTAGCAAAGTGGCAAAAAAGTATGTGACGAGTCTACTTGAAGTAGATTTGGTCAAAGTTGATACTCTAGTTTGTCTAAATGATCAACCCACTCTGCTCCTTAGGAGATATTTGACAGTTTAAAAAAAAAAAAAATAGGTGAGGAGGAAAGACCATGTTGACAGGGAGCTTCATATGAGTTCGTTAAAACAAACCATTTTGAGAGTATTTGTAGATAAAACTGAAGGGAGGACTATAGCTACAGAATGAAGTAGACTTGCTAATATTTTTTCTAATAAACTGTTTTCATCAATATTAAAAAATCCTATTTGTCTTCTATCACTTCAATATCTGGTGTACTTGGCAGCACTGTTGTATAGTGGAAAGAGCAGACGACTCGGATTTAGGTTACTTTATAATCTGTAATCTTGATTAGTTCACTTAACTTTCTTCAGCTTTTGTTTTTGTTTTAAATCTTCAAAGAAGAGTATTTATATTGCCTTTCTCAAAGGTTTGTAAATATTACAACTTCTATAATTTTTTAAGTAGTGATTTTTATTTCCATTAATATCAATAATACTCAAATGTTTAAATGGATCCATGATTTCAGCATTGTAAGTATTCCCTTCAGTGGGGGAATTGTAACTCATTCAAGCCTGCCTATCTTTTGCCATATTTGTCCATGTCTTCTCATGATTTTACTATAGGAAGAATCTACTCAATGTTGTGGGAGTTTACTCATATCCTTTAACATCATTGAGAGCACATGTCCATCCATAACTTAACCTTCACTTTTGTTATGACCATCTGATCTACTTGTTTGCTCCTGCATTTTGATGTCTTTTGCACCTCTGCTGTGTAGAGGGTTATTCCTCTATTTGTTTGTAATATGTTGCAGCCTACTCAACCCCACTATGGACCTTCTTTTGCTCTCTGGGTGATAGATATTTTTCATTCTTCAGAAACTAGTATTTCATGACTAATAGCCATAAAACAACATTGTAAGGAAGAAAGCTAATGTTTAAGTGAGTGGCCTTTACTTCAGCAACTTCTGAAGTTCAACATATTCAAATATTCCATTTTGAGACTGACTCATTTCAATTATTGTGTCTGTCCTGTCTTTATCTTTTTGTATATATATTCATCTGCATATATAAAACACATATACATAGACATACTCACTCTGATAAATAAGCCCAAGCTGCATCTTTATAGTATAGGTAATAGGCATTCTTTATTCAGTTTGTTTTTTCTCTGTGAATAGTTGGGATAAATTCTTTTTGAATGATTTCTGTATTTCATTATAAAGCTCTATGTGGTGTTTTAAAGCTTAATGAAGACAGCAAGCTATCATTTCCAAACACCATTTTGAGCATTTCATGTTATTGATAAAATATAAGGAAGTCAAGAATAATTAACAAGATGAAGGCCTGACAAGATATATGTGAAGAAATATGTGAAAATAGCACCATTTGAAAGGCATTAAAGGATTGATTGCCAAATTGAAAGATATATCAAAATTATGTAAACAGTGAAAAATGTCACTATGTATATAACTTCACATTAAATGAGAGATTTAAATAAGAGAGAAAAGAAATATGTTGTTCTCCAGTGACATTGAAGATTTCTTGAGTAAAGTCAAGACCAAAAAAAAAAAAAAAAGGATCACCTATTAGTGTTCTGATTCTCTACATACTTCTTTTCAAAGTTCACAGACTGTATGGTGCCCCTTCAGTAAAATTCGTAGAAATCCAAAAAACTGCTTTGTATATAAAAAACTGCTATGTATATTCCTCTGACAGTAAACTTTGAGCAAATGCTACTTATGGATGATTAGTTGTGAGATCAGAATGGAAGACATTTAAGAAATTGTGGAATACTTGCTGTGATTCCAGGCTGCTTCCCTTTCACAAAATTTTAACATCAGTATTTTCCTTGTGATTTTATATGATAAAAGATGATTGAATATCAAAATTATAAAGTCTAAAGGAAATTACAAAAATACATAGTAGGCAAAAATAAGTTTAACATGTTGCCAATTGTAATTTTTATATGAGAAATCATAAAATACTTGATTGAAGTTACATGTGAAAAAGAAGTCAAGCTACTGATAATGTTTTTGATGGAGGTGTGAGTTGGTCCAGTCTGATTCTCTACATACTTCTTTTCAAAGTTCACAGACTGTATGGTGCCCCTTCAGTAAAATTCGTAGAAATCCAAAAAACTGCTTTGTATATAAAAAACTGCTATGTATATTCCTCTGACAGTAAACTTTGAGCAAATGCTACTTATGGATGATTAGTTGTGAGATCAGAATGGAAGACATTTAAGAAATTGTGGAATACTTGCTGTGATTCCAGGCTGCTTCCCTTTCACAAAATTTTAACATCAGTATTTTCCTTGTGATTTTATATGATAAAAGATGATTGAATATCAAAATTATAAAGTCTAAAGGAAATTACAAAAATACATAGTAGGCAAAAATAAGTTTAACATGTTGCCAATTGTAATTTTTATATGAGAAATCATAAAATACTTGATTGAAGTTACATGTGAAAAAGAAGTCAAGCTACTGATAATGTTTTTGATGGAGGTGTGAGTTGGTCCAGTCATTCTAGAAAATAATTTGCAACTGTGCCCAAAAGTCACTAAACTGTATTATAACTTTTGGCCCAGGAGTAATAAGTTTATATCCCAAAGAGATTTTAAAAAAAGGACTTGGATACCAAAAATATAGCAGCAATTTTGTTGTGGCAAAGAACTGGAAACATGGGGAATGCCTATCAGTTAGAAAATGCCTGAACAAATTTTAGTGTATAGACGAAATGGAAAATAATTGTGCAAGATGAAATGAGAGAATTTGAGAACTTTCTGAGAAGACTTGTATGAATTGATTAAGAATGAAGTAAGCAGAACCAGAACACTTATATTATAATAAAAAATATTATAAAGGAAAACAACAAAAAACTTAACTGACCAAAAGCAGTGACTAATATGATAGCAGAAGAGCTGTGATTGAGCCATTTTAAACACCTCAAAGGAAGAAAAAATATATATATATATAATTTTGAATGTGACTTTGGTGTTGGTTCTTTTTTTTTTTTTTTTTTGAGGGGGGGGTTGTGGTGTGGGTTTTTGTTTGTTTTTGATTCTGCTTATGAAAGTTTTTTTTATTTTTTTATTATTATTTTTTTTTTTACAAAAAGCTTTTAAAAGTATATTAGTGGAGTGTTTTGGATGGAAGAGGGAGCTAACAATAGTCATGTCCTCTCAAAAAGGAAAAGGAAAAGAGCTATTGAAACATTTTTTTAAATGCACAAACAAAAGCAGCTTTGAAAGCAACATGGTGAATCTGTTATATTTATATATCTATATCCATTTATATCTATCATCTGTCTATGAACAAGTAACATGGAATTGATGTTTTCACATATAATTCACTTTTTATGCTTTAACTTGTTTATAGAAATGTTCCCTTTTTTGGTGTAAAGTTCAGAATAAGGAAAAGATTAAAAGGAGGTAAACTGACCTATAATGAGAATAAGAAATAATAAACGGACATCTTGAGTATTACATTGGTACCTTAGAACGATTGAAAGAATTATAGAAAACCCTAGAACAAGATAGGTGGAATCTAATGTTTATGAACATTCTAAATTAGGATAGCATAGAGGAGAATAGATACCCACATATTAACAGCCTATGTAATGGCTTGTTGGATAAGCAATAGGGGAAAGAAACATTCTGAAATGAAGATATGTTTTTTAAAAATCAGTAAAATTAAAAAAAAAACTTGTTTGAAAATTTTTTTTTAAATTTAAAAATTGAATACACTAGAATCAATATTTTTTGGTGTTGCCAGAGACATAAAAAAGTGAGACACTGTGGCCTAGTCTTTTACATGCTATAAATTTCCCAAAGGAGCAAAGTAAAATCACAGAATCTATGGATGTAGAATTAAAGGGTTTTAGTCCAGTATATCAGGAAAGAAAGGGAGTAGGCTATTAACATGTTTGTTACATATCCAACAAACTGTAACAAGGAGTTTTTAAAAAGCAGTTTGGGAAAGCTAAGTCACCATATTAACTGAGTAACAATATAAAAGCAAGTTTATTTTAAATGCAAAACACCCCAACTCAGGTGTACTACTCTACGTGAGCTAGGATAGTCAAGAAAGACTTTCATGGAAGAGAAGGTAAAATAAATCTTAGATGGGAGACCTTGAAGTAAGCATAGAATTTGGGTCAGTGGAGAAGTGGGAATTCTAGGCAGGGTAAAAGAATGAACAAAGGCAGAAGAGTAGGAATGAGCATAATTTTTGTGGTGAATAACAAAGGAGATCATTCTGATTAAAGTGAAAGTTCATATTGAATAATAGAAGGAAATAATGCCTGATAGAGAAACTAAAATTAATGTTGTAGGCAATGGTGGAATTTTAAATTGGAGGACAAGGAATATCCACTTTTAGAATTTTAGAATAAATAATCTATTAGTCTGTGCAGAGTGAATTGAAGTAGAGAGGTTAGAGGCAACTAACTATGCTTACTATAATCCAAACTTTGTTGATGGAGGCCCAGAATATGTTAGTAACCCTGATAATGTAAGAAGAAATTGAAAGTTTCAAAGAAGACATTTTGCAAGAAGTTTTTAACAAAACAGCTGTAATTTTTTTTCACATAAAACATTTGATTTCATTTTTAAACACTTAGGAATTTTTAAATTAATAGCTAACAAAGAAGCAATATTTATAACATTTTTTGCATGAACACTACTACTTAAGTTTTGTGTGTATGTAATGAAAAACTATTAAATTGAAATCATTTAATCAAAGTTCAGTTTTGGAATATATTAAATGGCAAACATTTCAGCAAATGATGAGAAATTTGAAATGTTAGGTGGATCATATCTTTTCAGTGAAATGAAGATACTAACAAATCTATTATGATTAGTGCTTGGTTTCACTGCCTTTGTTAAGTTAGGGAAAGGAAAATGCTGAATTTCTAATGGAATTGAAAGCTAAAGAAAAATTATGGCCCCATTTTACACTGCCTAAAATCAGTTGCTCAATCAGTATTAGAGAAGCTGAGTTTTGAGATTTTCTCAAGATCAGTTTAGGAGATGCCTTTGAATCAATTATCAAGTAAATAAGTTTTTTTCTTCAGGTTTTCTCCATATTTCTCTAATTGCATAATTTTTAGGCTAATGATTTCTCACTGTCTTGAAAATTTTAAAAGCAAACCTCTCTGGGACACAAGATTATTTTTATTTGATATTTAATTGTTAGAGTGTAACCTTTTTATAAATCCTTTGAAGAATAAACACAGCCTTTTCATAAATGGCTTAGATTTGTTGTAGGTAATGTGATATTTTGTTTAACAGGTTCCGCTTTAGATCTACATTTTAGTGATATAAATGTTGCATCCCTAGATAAAGAACTAGAAGATCAAGAGACCAGTGACCTTGGATTAACAAGTAAGAATTGTTCTTATATTTTAATATGATAGGTTTTCAATATTATCTCTTTCTGAATGCAGCTCTCATCATCCCCCATCCTTCCCTACCTCCTCCCCCTTCCCTCCCCAGCATTGATGGGTGATGTATGTTTAGTGTGCATGGAAAATTTGATTCTTCTCATCCCCCTCTTTGAAGCTCCTTTTTTTTTTTTTTAAATACTTTTTTCCCCCCCTTCCTCCTTATTTTTCTTAACTTCTTTGCATCCTCTGTACTCTTGCTTCCTCTAGACATTCTACCTTTCCTTTTGTTGCAATGTGTCTAACCAAGTGCCTATCATTTTCTTCACTCAATTCTGTAATCTCTTGTTACCACCCTTTCCATTAAAGGAGTAGGGTTGCTTATGATGTCCAGCCATACTTATAAAGGGCCGAAATTCTAGCTTTTACTGACACCAACAGTAAAGGTACATTCCTTTGGGCTGATAGGTGTCACAATGGGGGTGGAGTGCAGGACCTGGAGTAAAGAGGACCTGAGATAAAATCCTGCCTTAGTCACTTAATTGCTGTTTGACCCTAGGCAAGTCATTTTACCCTATTTGCTTTGCTTCCTCATCTGTAAAATGATCAGGAGAAGGAAATGTTAAACCATTCCAGTGTCTTTGTCAAAAAAAAAAAAAAAAAAAAAAAACTCCAAATGGGATCTCAAGGACATGGCTGACATAAATGAACCACAAAATCAAAAATGATGAGTTACCATGGAATGTATCATTTTCCAACAATCTTTTTTCATTGGATAGTGGTGGTGAAGATAGAGGCAAACAGGAATATGGGAAATGAAAGCCCATACAAATTAAATTATAGCCTTTGGATCACACAGAAATAGTAGAAAGTAAGCTCTGGGCCACCATCTGTCATAATCAGCTCTGGGCTCCATTTGGTTAAGAAGTCAAGAAACCAAGGAAAGTTACTGAGCTATAGCCAGAAAAATCCTCATTTTCCTACCAGCAACAATATTTTAATGGTCAGAGTATAGGCCTGTGGAACAACAACAATTTCCAGAGCCTGTGAAGCATCTGACAAAACTAGTAATTCTGCAAGAAGTAATGTTTATCTCCCTAAGCCTTTTTGCACCAAAGAAAATGGCAACTCCAGGTTTATAGACTTACTTGGGGATTAAGTTCTGCTCAGTAATTGCAGAATAGAATCTCTTCTCTGATCTTGGCACTTAAAAATGCTGTTGTCTTTTTAAATCTGGACAGTAGATGAGGAAGGTTTGTGTTTAATAACAAAGTTGACAGTAAGGAGAGAAAGGGTTCCTGGGGTTGAATTGGAAGAAAAAGTAGTTAGCATTTTAATATAAATAACTCGATAACGATAGAGTAGATAATTTAATGGTGATATTATTTAGCAATCGTTTATTAAGTCCCTACCTTGTATAAGACACTATATTAGCTGCTGGGGATACCAAGAAAAATATACAAAAGTATCTCATGCTTTAAAAAAGCTTATTATTGGAGAATTAAAATATATATCCAGATAAGTAAATACTAGAGAGTTTTGAGGAATGAACACTCACTTTTAACAAAAAGAATGATAAAGGCTTCTATTATAGGAGATGGTATCTGAGTGGATCTTTGAACAAAGCTAAGAATTCAGAGAGTTAGTGATGAGGAAGTGAGTACATTCTAGGCTTGAGGGACAGTGTACAAAGTCACAAAGGTAGAAATCAAATGCTGAGTTTGGCAAACAATAAATAGACCAAATCTGGTTAAAGTTTATAAAGGAGAGTAATCTGGATTCAGTCTAAATAGATTGTCTGGAACCAGCTTATGGGATACTTTAATTCTAGGTTGAAGAGCTTATATTTCATCTTAGAATCAGTAAAGAATCACTAAAGATTATTGAGCAGAAAAGTGACATAAGTTAGATTTTTTTAGTTAGTGCCAAATTATTCTGATGACGACTGCTTTGTAGTATAGTTTAAGATCTGGTATTACTATGACATCCTTCCCACTTTTTACATTATTTCCGTTGAGATTCTTAGCCTTTTTTCTCCTCTAGTTGAATTGTTATTCTGCATAGTTTTTTAAAGTAACTTTTTGTTAGTTTGCTATATAAATTATTTTCTGTAGTATTTTTAAATTTCATTGGCACCAATCGATTAATAAACAGTTGATCTCTACAGTTATTTAAATATATCTTTATTTCTCTAAAGACTGTTTTGTGGGTATACCAAAATGTTTTCTATTTGTGTTTTGGAAAGTGGACCCCAATTATTCTATGTATTATATCACAATTTTGAATGGAATTTCTTTTTCTGCCAAGTTTTAATATGTAGAAAAAGTAGTGGTTTTGTGGGTTTATCTTATATCCTTACATTTTGATGAAGTTATTTCAATTAATTTTTAATTGTATCTCTAGGATTGTATCTCTAATTTAATTGTATCTCTAGGTAAGCCATCATCGATTAACAAAAGCCATAATTTTGTTTTTATCTTGCCTCATCACATCATTTCCCACAATTTCAGTCACATCATTCCTTTTTCTTGTCTTACTGATATTGGGTAGTCCTTTTATAGCTACTTAAAATGATAGTCATGACATCTTCTGATCTTATTTACTGTAAAGCTTCTTTTGTAATTTTTCCATTAAAGATATTAGCTGCCACTTCTAAAATGATACTCTTAAAACTTGGAACACACAGTTTTGCAAAACTGATTAATGAAAACTATCTTTGCATGTATTTGGAAAAATAAAGTACTATTAGAATCTCTCAAAAAAATAAAATGATACTTTTGTGTACTGATATATTAGCAAATTAGTTTTCATATAAATGAATAGTGTAAAATCAATAAAGTTAAAGTTAGAAAAGGAACAATTGACTAGGGAAAATTTTTGTAGCACAGTTCTCTGGAAAAGATATGACATTCAAGATATACAGGAAATTGATAAAGTGTGTGAGTGTGTGTGTGTGTGTGTGTGTGTGTGTGTGTGTGTGTGTGTGTGTGTGTGTGTGTGTGTGTTGGATATAAGGATAAAAATGAGGCAGTTAGATGGTGCAGTGACTAGAGTACTAAACCAGAAAGACTTGAATTCCGTTGTGGTCTCAGATACTTAATACCTCTATGACCTTGGGCAAGTCATTAACATGTGTATCCTTCAATTGCAAAATGAGGACTGTAGCTCTTAACTTCCAGCCTTGTTGTTAGAATCAAATAATATTGGTAAAATATTTAGCATAGTACTTGGAATAGGTACCATATAAATTATTAATTTCTTCACTCCCATTTTTTTAGTAGATAAATGATCAAATCATATAAATGTTCTCAAAAAAAGAAAGACAATGTATCAACCTATAGAAAAAAAAATGCTCCAAATAGTTAATTGTAAGACAAGACAAATGAAAGCAAGTCTGAGGTTGTGATGTACACAGGAGGGGTGTAAAGATAACACAATTTTTGGAGACTATGTGGAAAGACAGACATCATAATGCATTGTTGATGAAGCTGTGAGTTGATTGACTCATTCTGGAATGCCTCTTGTATCTATAACCTAAAAGTCACAAAATTGTGCATGCCCTTTGTCACAGAGGTTTCACTACTAGGCATATTCTCTTAGATCAAAGAAAGAACAAAAGGATCCATATATAATTTTTTTAAAAATTAAAGCTTTTTATTTTTCAAAACATATAAGTGGACAATTCTTCAACATTAGCAAAACCCTGTGTTCCAATTTCCCCCCTCCCTACCTCCCCTAGATGGCAAGTAGTCCAGTATATGTTAAACATGGTAGAAGTATATATTAAATCCAATATATGCGTACATATTTATATAATTAAAGTGCCACACAAGAAAAAAAGAGAAGCAAAATAAAATGCAAGCAAACAACAAAAAGAGTGAAAATGCTATGTTGTGAACCATACTCAGTTCCCACAGTCCTCTTTTTAGGTGTAGATGGCTCACCAGCAGGCTGAACATTTGGAACTGGTTTGAATCATCTCATGTTGAAGAGAGCCATGGGATCCATATATTTATAGAAGTACCTTTTTTTTTTTTGTAGGAAAAAATCTGAAACTAAGGAGGTATATATTAACTGGAGAATGAATGGCCAAACATATTATGATATTTGAATGTTAATCAAATATCAATGCAACATTAGAAATTATGAAAGGGATAGATTTGGAAAATCTGAAAAAAATTATATGAACTTATGCAGAGTGAAATAAACAGCTCCAAGAAAACAATTTATACAATGACTACAACATTGTAAAGGACTACAAATGGAAGATTTTTAAACTATGATGAATTCAGTGAGCAACATGACTGCAGAAAACCAGTGATAAATTATTCTTCCACTTCTTAACAGAAAGTGATAGGACATATAGATATAACAAATGTATGGATTCTTTTCTTACATTAGAAGACTTTTTATTTTAGGAGTATTTAGAGAGCAGAAGGGAAGTTCTAGAAAAGACAAACAGGAGTTTTAAAACTACTAAATTAAATTTATTGCACATTGTTATGACAGCTAAGAAAAACAATGTAATCTTAGTCTGTATTGAGAGTCATAGCTTCTGAGAAACTGCTTGATTCACAATACTATATCTCATATAGTGTTCAGATCTGGGCATTATATTTATGGGAGTAAAATTGATAAGCTGAAGAATGTTCAGAAGAGTGTCCAGGATAGTGAAAGAGACTGAGTTCATACTATGTAAGGAATGATCAGTTAAAGAAACTGAATATTTTTAACATGGAGTGAAGTCTCAAAGCAGTGGGAATATAATGACTAACACTTGTCTTTCAGCCTTTTCAAAACTCCAAGTTCATATGGTTAGTGGGAAGAATTTTTCTCCTATCCATCCCTTGCTCCCATGAGATCATTCCCTCTTCATCATCTACACTGGATTCAATGACCCCTCAGTTAGTAGACTTCAGACTAGCTTGTTCTAAGTTGCTCAAAAGGAGGGGTGTGCTGATAAATGGTTTTTAATAACTAGTTCTTCAAAAGTATGCCTTTATGACACTTTAAAATTCAATTTGCATTATTAGTAATTTCTCTATTACTTTGTTAGGTCTAACCAACAAAACAATAAATAAATCAAACTGTTGTGTTGAAAAAAATTTACTATCACTTGGAAGAGCTATTAGACTTGTTCTATTTGGTCCCAGAAAGCATATCTAGTAGTAATGAGTGGAAAATACAAAAGAGAAATTTAGGTGGGATGTGAGGAAAATTTTCACAATAATGAATTCTATCCAGAATTGTGATCTCACTTTGGGACATGGTGGGCTCTCCCTTAGTAGAGTTCTTCAGGCAAAAGCTGGATGAGTATTTGTTCTGGACACATTGTAGAAGAATTATTTTCCATGTTTATGGATTTCCAGTCATGAAATTCAGTAATTCCATGCAATGTCTGTGTTTTCTTACTTTGCTATCATAGAACATATATGTGTCTTCTAATGGAGAGCTTAGCTACAAGTTCTTTGTTTTAGACATAACAGTCCTTTCTTTTGTTGCAAATTATATTTGCTCAGTTTTGTCTCTTACATGTGGATTTATACTTTCCATCAGTTTACTATGACTCACATCAATTCTTCCACTTTGTTCTATGACCTTAATTTTTCTAAAAAGCATATCAGTTTAAATTAACATTGTACCTCCCTTACATATATTAAGAACATTAAAAATTCCTTGACTGCTGTAATAACAGATAATTTTGACTATCCTCTAATTATTAAAAAATATCAAGTAAGGCATAAAACAGAAGATGTATGCTTACCAAAGATTACCACTGTCATGGTGGATGGCCAGCACAAAAGACAAAATGATTCTCTATTAAATGCTCCAAGTTTTCCTGAATAAAATATAATCACTGAAAAGAGTTCAATTAATTGTCTGCTTAGGAAGAACCAGACAGAAGAAGAATCCCTAATGTCTAGACTGTAATATGCAATTGGACAACTGATAGATCTGGTTCATCAGTACATACATCTTGAATAAATAAGTGCATATGAATAATGATCTAGGCTCTTTGAATAGGAAAGATAGAGTGAGCTGGATTGCATTTAAGAAAATGCAGTAGGGGGCAGCTAGATGGCGCAGTGGATAGAGCACCAGCCTTGAATTCAGGAGGACCGGAGTTCGCTTCCTAGCTGTGTGACCCTGGGCAAGTCACTTAACCCCAGCCTCAGGGGAAAAAAAAGAAATTGCAAGACATGGGGCAGCTGGGTGGTGCAGTAGATACAAGCACCAGCCCTGAAGTCGGGAGAACCTGATCTCAAATATGGTCCCAGACACTTAACACTTCCTAGCTGTGTGACCCTGGGCAAGTCACTTAACCCCAGTTGCCTCAGTAAAAAAAATTGCCATGCATTTTCAGTGATCTGCAGGTTTTTCCCTAAAACAAAAATTGATCTTTCTAAATATTTTCCTGGCAGTGCTTTCTGGCTACAAATGATGGAATATCAAAATTTCTGTTAGTCAAAACTGTAGATCACTTAAAAGGCAAAAAACAAAAAATATGTGCATGGTGAATATAAATAGATGTTAAATAGATTGTAACATCATAATTAATTATGTGCAAAAATAGTATGAAACATGTCATCACAGAGATGTTTGACTAGAAAAGCAGGTGATCAGTCATGTCACAGGAATGAAGGATAACAGAGACAATCCATGTGTATCATTATGGCCCAAATAATGTCAAGACACCTAGTAGTCTCTCAGTGCTCTGAATAGACTTCCTGTAAAGGGTTTTTAGGAGAGTCTAAATAAGAATAGCAATAGCACTAGCAAAATCCTTAGGTTTGGAATCAGAATATAAATTCCAGCCTTGTCTGTGCCATTTAACCTACTTGATTTTGAGCAAGTCAGCTTAACCTCTCTTAACTTCAAAATAAGGGAACAAAGGGGTTAGATTATATGACCTTAAAAATACTTTTTGTGGCTTATTTTTATTATTCTCAGTTCCATGTATTGAGAAAGTAGAAATAGGTTTAATTCTGATGGCTAATATACTTTTGATGACAGTTCTATCAGTATATGTATAATCTCATCAGGGTTAGACATGGGAGAGTCCACTTGGCCTTTACTAAGGAAATAACATTCTGTTGACATCCATGCTGAGATAGGCACTGATCAGATGTAAAACACCTTTACAGTTTGGAAGGACATTTGGTACTTAGTGGAATTGCTGTCTTATGTAAAATACAGGGAAGGATGCTGTGAGTAGGAGGAATGGGTAGAAATAGTATTGAATTTAGTGGAATCAGAGAATTAAATTTGAATCCTGGCTATGCTAATTATCTTTATAACCTTGGGCAGATTACTTAATCTATCTGATCCTCAATTTCTAAATTTGTAAAATGAAGGGATTGAATTTAATGATTTCTTAGGTTCTTTCCAAGAATTCCAATATATAAGAGACTAACAGACTAGGGCCCTTCCATGAGATCCACAAGCCCAAGATGAAAGAAAGACTTGGTCCTCGAAAAGTATATAGAAAGGTCTTCCTTTTTCATGGTTTCTTTTTAGACAGCTAATTGGCACAATGGATAGATCACTGGACCTGGAATCAAGAAGGCCTGAGTTCAAATATGGCTTCAGACACTTACTAGCTGGGTGACCCTGGGCAAGTCACTTAACCTTGTTTGTCTCAGTTTCCTCTTTTGTAAAATGAACTAGAGAAGGCTATGCAAACAACCCCAGTATCTTTGCCAAGAAAATCTCAAAGAGTAATGAAGAGTCAGGTATGACTGAAAACCACTAAACAACAGCAGCAGATTTTTTTGTATGAAGGAATAATTTGTATTAACCATAGAGTGCATGACAGTGTTGTTAAATAAAGTTATGTGGTGTGTTACTCCAGAACAAAAGAAATAAATGTGTTTAATTGGTGAATCTTTTTTTTTCCTCTTAGGAAGGAAATGATTCTTAGGACCAGAAATTAAAATTTTGCTCTATTTTTTGAAACTGTCTGGATGATGTTGGGCGAGTTACTCAGCCCCTTCAGATCTCAATTTTCTCATCTATAAAATAAAGGGGTTGGATTTAATTAAGGTTTTTATGTCATAGACCCCTTTGGCAGGCTAGTGAAGACAGAGAAACAGACAGAAGAAGGGAGGCGAAGAAAGGGAGGGAAAGGGGTATGTGCTACAAATAGAATCTAAGGAAGCAAATAACCTTAGGAGGTTGGCTAGTTTCTTTTCAGTTGTTTTTAATGCACTGACTGCATAATTCCTAAATGTATATGAAATATTGTATTAACAAATATGCTTTAAAATTTGTATTATTATTATTATATTAGTCCACCTCAAGCACATACCTTCTTATGCCTACCCCATACCAAAGTTGGAGATGTTAGAACCTGATACATTCACTGATAAGGAAAAGAAATCTAAAAGACAGCGCCTGATCCTAGAGGGTTTGTTTGAGAGAGTCTGAGGTCTAGGGATTTAGTTCTGTTAGGGAATCTGTATTTATCCTGTTTACTTTGCTCAGTGACTTTTTTTCTTCCCCTCACCCTCAAAGGTTGGATGCCATTAGTGATTGCAGTAGAATGTACATCTTTAATCATAAGCACCAAAAACTTGTTTGTCTTACACATGAAAGTCTTGTGTTGGTACTCTGAGTCTGTCACATAACCCCAATCTGATATAACTTTTTTTTGTCTTTTCCTCTAGGTCAAAGGTTACTGGGAAGTTCAGCTCCTGTCAATATTCCAGGTTCTCTTCCCCGTTCACCATCTTTGCATTCATCATCATCTCTCTCAACCTCCCCACTTAGTTCCTTGTCTCAGTCATTATCTCAACCTCTTATTCCATCCACTATGACTCCTCACCAACAGCAGCCTCAGCATTTGAAATCAGAGCATAATGTTTTAGGCACTTCAGCCTCTTCCCATAATTCTTTAGGTAAGTTGTTCAAAAATTAACTTCTTGTGTAAAGTGAAAAGGGAAGATGATCCGTGGACACTCAAAAGACATATCTCATCTGGGTTAAAGAAAAGTTCCCAATATAATGGATTACACATTTTCTCTCACCCTAGTAAGACCTTTTTTCCAGAGCTATAAAATTCAGGTTGACGTTATCACTAAACTTTCCTTAATGTAGGTTGTTTCATCAACTGGCTTTTTTCTCATCTTAGTATCATTCTGAGAGCTCCTCATAAATGAGGGCTTATGATACAATTATTTCCAGGTGTCTTATTAATCTTGCTACAAATTGATGTCAGATTGATAGGGTAAAAAGTTTTGTAGTTTTCTATGTGTGGTCACAAGTGTTCTTGTGTCTTGCATCTTGTCAGAATGCAGAAAGTGAGCTTGACAAGTCAAATCATAAAAAGCAAATTAGAAAATTATACATATAAGTCAATGGAATTGGCAAGAGCCTGGATTTTGATTTGTTTCAATCTAAATAATACTGTTTTTTAAAAAAAAGTTTAATTACAATACCTCAATTATAATTTGTGCTAATTAGGTGTAGCTTGAGAGTAGTCATAGACAACACTTTAAAATTTCATTTTCTTTTGCCACTTCAAACTTCTCAACAAGAAATTGAGATCTGAGATAATAAAGAAAAAGGCAAATCCTAATCATCACCTCAGTAAATAATCTGAAAGGTCTAATAGGCAGAATTCAACCTGACTTGGTGTTTTGGCCCTCTGGTGTGATCTGAGAGTTTAGCAAATTTTAACCTAATAAACATGTTCACTTCCAGGATTGTTTTGTAGGAGGCTACAGAACTTCTCAGCAAATACTCAGTTAACAATGCTTGTAGAAACTTGGCTTTAAATAAGAATACAGCTCAACTGGGTTTTCAGCATGTGTCCAAGATGTGAAATTTCTATAAACCTATCTTTAGTTGTGCAATATTTTTCAGTCTTGGAGCTGACATTTCTCCAACATGATATATTGTTTCCTTATAGACAAGCAGTTTTGTGTTTCTGTATGTTCTGAATATATTCATTTACCTAATTTAAATTCTCTTTGATTTGAGTTATGAAGGTTGAACATATTCAAACATCCCTCAATTCTTATCAAGTTTGGTGAGCAACTAGGAAATGACTCGTAGGTGATGTCATTGATATGATTTCATATTTTAAAGATTGGTTACCATTGGTTTTCTGCTTTGAATATCAGACAGTGGGGTTATAGATTCTCTTAGCAGTTAAGATGCAACAGAAATTATACTTTAAGGTATTTATTAAATTCTTTCTCTAAATATATAATTTAATCTTCATATTAACTCTTCATACTATTGACGGAGATCTAAATTAACTTTCTACACAAATTTGTATTTACTTATAAATATGTATTTACTTTCATTTCCTTCTTATTCTGACAGGTTTAAATGGTGTCAATGGCAGCATCTGGGATTTTGTAACTGGGAGTTTTTCTCCTAGTCCTTCCCCTATATTGAGCACTGGAACTGGCCCTTCAGCAAACTCAAGTGCTCACGGCACCGAATTAGCTCGAGTCAGGAGGGAACTTGATGAGGCCAAGAGGAAGATTAAACAGTGGGAAGATTCTTGGCAACAAGTAAAACAGGTAATGAACAAAAGAGAAACAAAGTTTCGCTTTGTTTGGGAAGGAAGTTACTTTACATTGAAAAGTATTCTGAGTTTGTTATTGGCTAGTCTTTTTTCTTCTGTGAGGTTCAAATAACTTGTGTCCTCTATGTGTTTTCTGTTATAAATATCCATTAAAGATGCAGTATTTTTTCTTTCTTTTTGGAGTGCTTTCAGACATTCTGGATAAGTTGTCTACATTATTTATTTCAGGCTTGTGATGCATGGCAGAGAGAGGCCCATGAAGCAAAGGAACGTGCTAAAGTAGCAGATACTGACAAACAGCTAGCATTACAAAAGAAGGAAGAAGTTGAAAATAAATTTAAACGGCTACAGGAAGAATTTGAAAGGCTTGGTTTATCCTCTAAATTTCCTGTTCTGAGGAGCTATGGAGACATAGAAACCATCCCTTTACCAAAGCTGCATTCATTACAAAGTCAGCTACGTTTAGATTTAGAAACTGTGGATGGGGTAAGTATTCGCCCTCTTCATTTGTTTCAGCAGAGCAGGGGGGACAGTGTCTGTGGAGGCTTTAGAGGTAGCAGTGTGCTGGCAATGGATCCACAGGACTGGCTTTGGCAAGACTGGATGGACTTTCCCAGGAGTATATCCTGCTGAATTTGTGCCGAAGGTGAGGCAGTAGGCAACAGGCACAAAAGTGGGGGAGGATGATCAGCCTTGAGGCATATTGGTTGGCTGGCAGGGGTGGGTTCCAATCAAGCATCTTTGGGATTTGAGGAGGAAATTCAGAGTGTTTGGTGAGACTAGGCAATATTTGAGCCCTTAAGAGTCAAGGACTAACTCCCAAATCTTGGCTGATTGTCAGGCATGAAGTTGAAACTCTGGAAAGGAGTGCTTTGATGACTTCTGTCCCTGGCCTGTCCAAGTTCTTTTGAAAGTACTTTGACTCAGATATAGTTATGAAGAGAAAGGATAACTTACTAAATGAACCAAAGAGACTATATATGGTCTATTTTTAATGTGCTGCTTATCAGTAGAAAAGATTATCCTCATTATTTTCATCCAATTCAGTCAAGCAATTTTATCTTTCCTATTATTTGTCTTCTCTGTCCTTATGGGTTTTCCCAATTCCCCTTTCTTTCCCAATCTCACTATATTTATATATCATTCCCTCCATGCCTCAGTAATTCCCCTGCCTGAACAAATTTTACCAGTCGAATAATAGGTTCCAACTTAAGTCCCACCTCCTTCCCCTTCTTGGGAACTACTTTATCATATTCTCTGTTTACTACTAATCCTGTACTTAATCATTACTTAAATTGTTTCACATGCCTTGTCCTTTTACCATAATCTATTTTTAAGTAGCCTGAAAGCAAGAACTATATCTTAAGCTTATTTGTATCTTCCCTGTACCTTACCACAGTCCCCAGCATGGGGCTTTATAATATAGTTGTCCTTTCAGGTAATGTTTATAAAATGTATGAATAAATATTTTGAAAGGCTGCTTATGCATTGGATTCTGAGATTAGTACTTAGATTGATAAGGAATATACTACATTCTGAAATCTCTTCTGGGAAATCAATTCTCGTTACTACAGGTGATCTTCCAACTTCATTCAAAAAAATGTGTCGTGTGCCATGAACATGATCGTAGTATCGTCCTGCAGCCCTGTCAGCATTATGTCCTGTGTGAGCACTGTGTGTCTAGCCAGCCTGAATGTCCTTACTGCAAGGCCCAGCCGATCAAATGGTGACTCCCGGCCCTGGTACTCAAGGCTGTAGCTCTGTGTGAAATGACATCTGCTATATCATGGTAACTAATTAAGGACACTATTTTATGTTCCTAGTATTTTATATAAAGACAGATGTAGTAGTTCATTTGTTAGTGACAGACTGATCACAATCTGGACCTCCAAGGAGATAGATAATGGTAGTTTTTTTTTTTTTTTTTTTTAAATGACTATTATTTGACTGCCTTTACATATTGACTTCTTTTTACCAACCATGTCCAAATGTTTCATGGCTACTTTGATCCTCAAAACTCTTAAAAAATACACACACACAGAATCAATTTGTCTGCTCAATCCATTCAGGTTCTCCCTCTGAGCTAAGCATAGTCAAGGTGTCTTCTGAATGTTGTTTGGTAGGGAGTGAAAGTATCTCTCTGTTACATGAATAGGCAACCTCATTTAAAAATATTCCATGGAGCATTCTAATTCATGACCTGTTGGTGTGTGTATTATAAATCATGCCAGTATTTTGGAATCAGTCTAACACTACTGTTTACTAGGTTACTAGAAGAAGTTTGATTCTTGTGAAAGCACTTTGTTAACAAGGGGGTTTAGTTAGAGGTTATGATGTTGTTTTAAATTGCTTTAAGCTGCTTTCTAGGTTTCATGTTTTTTTAATATACGATAATATGAAGCTTTATATGTGTACTGTGAACTTAAAATATTTCATATCAGTTTATTATTGTTAAATCATAGTATGGTAAATATATTGTTAGATTTCATATTCTGAAATTAGTACTTATTAAATGAACATTTATCTAGTAGTGAAAAACTTGCCTAGGATTTTTACAGTTTTCAAATTAAGTGCAAACAGATAGTATTTATAAGCAAAGAGAGTGATTATTGAAAGGCACATATACTTAAGCATTTAGATAGGTTTTTAATTTTATGAAAGGAACTAATTTTCCTAAACATGTGCATTTGCACATATTCCAATTGGAGTTTTGTAATCCTAATGAAATGATTTTAAGAGAGATCTATCATGCATTTATATGATCCATGGCCACTTTTTCCAAGTGCCTATATGCCTTGCAAAAGAATTGAAGGAAACAGCTTACATTTTTGTTTTGTTCTTTTATCCCTTAAAAATGTGCAAGACAATTTGATACTAACAAAAATCCTTACCTTTCTGTAATGAAACTCAATATAATATCTTGTAAGGGATGTGACACTAGAATTTTTTAAATTAAATTAAACTACACAACTATGTTCTGGTATCAAATTTACCTAGATCTTTAATCAGGCAATGGTGCTTTGTAATTTTTTAGAGATGTTGATAGTCATTCATATTTAACACTGACCGTTGGGAGTATGCAATTCAGGAGAAAATCATTTACTGTATGTTAACACTGTATTTTGTTACTTTCATAGAGTTAGCTTTTGGTATAGGAAAATGTTAACAATGGTGGTTTTATTCTACAAAAATAAATGTGACACAGGTACAGCTGACATAGAAAAGACCTTCTACTGTGTTACCTAATTTGTATGTTCAATTATTGTTCTCAACATAAGTTCATTCATGTGACCAGCAAAGTTTAACTTAATCTCTTAAAAAAAAAAGTTTTGAAAATGAACAAATCCAAGCTGACCACACTCTTTTGACTTTGGCATATGGCTGTGTGAATTGGAACAGTTACAAGAGCTGAGGGTCTGGACAGGAGGATGGCCCAAAGAACATACTAGTTTACCAGGGACCAGACTCAGCACATTTTTGGTCAGTAGGCCCCTGGATGCTTAAGTGATGGATAGAACAGAGGGACCTCAGTGACAGAGGAGACATGATTGAAGCTGGCCTTTTTCTCCCTCATTACAAAATCTTTTCAGCACAGAGAGTTACAGTAAAGTCAATTATAAGCCAGGGAGAAGAAATAAATCAAACTCCATGTCACTAAGCTGAGGGTACAGATTGGGGAACAAAGAAGCCTTTGTACATTAAGGTTTGAACAGAACTTTAGAACATTATCTGATGAGGATTAACTTTGATAGTTCCAGGTCTGGATTTGGACATTTTCCCTTATATTAAACATTTGAGAAAAACGGCTTCACTTGACCTAGACTTACTTTATTCCCAGCAAAGCAGGTTGCTGCCTCCAGACAGTTAGATCTAGGTAATGCTTATAGTAAGAGGTTTTTTTTTTTTTTTTTTTTTTTTTTTTTTTGATTCACAAGTGGAGACTGGGGATTGGAAGACACAGAGGGTTAGACCAGGAGAGTTGAAGTGGTACTTGAATAACCAAGCTTTGCTGTGAATATAAATGGACTTCTGTACTTGTGTGGGCTTTGCCAAAGACTTTTATTAAACATTAATAGCATTTTTTAAAAGTGCGAAGTGACTAGGTAAGAATTTTTAACAGTGACCAAATTAGAATGTATTGTAAGGTAGTATATGTTTTGATTTTTAAAAATGTTTTAAAACATACAACTGATTTTAGACAATGGTTTTATTATCTCAATATAGAAGAATGTGGCACCACAACATTCTGCAGCTATTGTGCTAACAAAGGTAACTATGTACTTAGTTTTTTTTAGTGTTTTTTTTTTTTTAATTGTAGTGAGATGATTCCAGTTTATATTAAAAAGTGGTCATATGCCTCAATGCTTTTAGTTCAATACTTAGATATTAAGTATATTTTTGTGCTACTGTTATCACTGTTTAAAATTCTTTATTTTTATTAATATTTATGCACTTGTTTCTCATTTTAGGCCTTTTATTTGGCCTTTTTGGAGTAACAGGACAGTGTTTTATTGTCTATAATTGACTTCTCAAATTATGAATGAGTTCGAACAATTAAGCTTTAGATCTTCATAAGCTAATGGGGTCAGTTCTTTTTGTTGAATTTGGCTAATTCTCAGGAGATGACTTATCTCCAGGGCTAACATTCCCATAGTATCTTCTTCACACAGTGAAGAGAAGATAGGGGCTGGGCTCTTCCCAAAGGCCCACTATGTTAAGAAGCACATTTGGCATAGGGCCTGGATTTTTTGGTAGTAAACACCTGTATTGACTCTGTAGGAATAATTACTGATAGTTTTTCAGTGTGAGAAGAGTTGCAGGTGTGTCCTTATGTTTCTGTAGTGATCATCATAGACTGAAATTTGAGTTTTTAAAGACTGGGAGGAAAAAGGAGAGACCAAAGAAATGTACCTGAGTGAAATTCCCAGAGTAAGCAGCCTGGTCCTTGGTTACATGCTATTATTCTGGCAAGTTCCCTGGGTGTGCTGAATGAACCATTTACATTTAAAAAGAAAGAAAACTTTCTCTGTGCCACTTTAATAAGTCTATATTCGTGTTTCAGTTCCTTAGAAACAATGGGACCTCCACAAGAGCAATTTCCAGTCTTTTCCAAAGTGATATTTTTAATACTGGAAAGTACATTTATTATATTTAGTGGAAATATGCTCAAAAGGGAATGTTAACAGGTTTCATTGGCCTGAGTAAACCTGCTTAAAGAGAAACTGTTTAACAGATACAAGACAATTACAATATTAAATATAGTCTGCTCATTGTTCCCAGTTCTATAAAGTCAAATCACCCCAGTGCTCATAGGGAAGAACAACTCACAAAAAGACCATGTGGCAAAGAACAAGTTGAGAGTTTTTGAAGTGAATGCTATTCAGGTCCCTGTGTTCTCTGTGAATTGAAGTAGCCAGGGAACAGAGGAGATGAGAGTGTCTCAGGGTGGGTTTCACAGTAAAGAACTCTTGTTCCACAGTTGGAGTGCTGGTTTCAAAAGGAGCTTGAGCTGTGTGTTTATAGATATGTTCAAATTATTCCATCATCATTTTTGTTGCCTATTGTCTTTTTTCATCTATCTAGTGTTAAATATTGGTAGTAATATTGTCACAATATATTTGTGTAACTGTGGTCAGCATAAGACCTTAATTCAATATGGACTTTTCATATGTATTAATTTATGAAAGCCGCTAATATGGTTTGAGTGTTTAGATGAGAATGTTATTGTGAATGGAATTTCCTTAACCCAGAAGGTAGTATTTATAATGCATAATCATTTACTTGTAATGAATTGTTTAAAATTGTTAACACTTGTTAAATTTTTTTACACTATAGCATTTATGCAATGGTTTACAGAATTCATGGAATTATTTTTATTATCAGTATGGGAATTAAAATTTTGAATCTTTATTTTGTCGTATGTCTCATTGAGAAAACTCAACCAGATTCAGGAAGTGGTTACTTACACAGATAAGGTACTGAAAATTAGTTCAGCAACCAGTTCCCATCCTTCATACGTTCATTCATTTATGGGGTATTCCATACTTTATTTTACAAAATACTTCCTTTTCCCTGTAGTGTTTTTATTCTTTGCCTTAAGCTTTCATTAGCACCAAAGAGCCTCAGCCTATGACTGTGGCTCTCTTCCGAGTTTCACTGTTTGACTTTTTTTTTTTCCTTCTATCATCTGTGAGCAAGAGAGCTTACTTGGTCTCCCAGGTCCTCTTCGTTCACCTCATAGTTTCTTGAGATGGAACAATAGGATGTCTGTGAAAGAGAGGAGATAGTTTTCTAGAACTAGGTCTAGTAGGGAGAGGGTTCAGACTCCCAGGAGCACCAAAGCAACCTTAAAGCTAAGAGGTATTATGGGCTCCCTCCCACACAGAGGTATGCCTCAATGTAGAATGCTCAGGCCTTCTGCTTGTGAATTGTCACGAGATCATTTGGAAGCCCAGTGTCTCCTCGAAGACGCTCCAGAGCTGTGGTACTACTCCAACCTGGGGAACTGGTTGCAGCTTTCTTATAATCCAAATGTTCGGCACTGGTACTTTCTGTCAAGACACCACATAGCAGGCACATTTCATTCTTCTCTACAGATTATTCTTCCCCATTACCTCCCAGAAGTGATGGTAGGAGGACAAAACACAGAGAATTTAAAGTGATTAATATTTGTTATACATGGAAAGCTTAAAAAGAGCACACACAAATTTACCTCTGTCCTTTGTATATGCAATGTGATTCTGAGTTAGCAAATCTTTCAGTCTTTTTATTTCCTTGGAAAGTTCCTCATGTTCCTAAAATGAAACATTACATTAAGATTATAGATTGAGATATAGAAAGGATCTTACAGGTCATACTCTCAAAACATCCTTATTTTAAAAGATTAGAAAACTAAGGTGCCCAAGGTCTCCCTGACAGTAATTGAAAAGGCCAAAATTCAAAATACAGGATTCCTAACAATTACCTTTGAGGGATAACAAGTCTTTAAAAGTCTTCATTTATATTCGGGATTAATTAAGGCTGTTTTCAGACTTAAGCACCTTACCCTGCCATCACTAGGGATTGGTGTTCACCTCAAAATTTTAACTAGCTTGGAAGAATGGGGGGAAGGGGAAGGAAGAAGCATTTACTAATAAGCACTTTGTGTAAGCACTTTACAAAATTGGTCCTGATAACAATCCTGGGAGTGCTATTATTGTTATCCCCATTTTATTCTGACAAAAGTCATACAGGGGTTAAGTAACTTGCACAAAATCACACAGCTAGTAGGTGTCTGAGATTGGATTTGAAACTTCTAATTCCAAGTCCAGTGCTCTCTCTCAAGTATTAACTTGCTGCATAATACAACTATCACAATGTTATTTTGTTGTAGGATTCACTCTTTTCCTAATCTATAATTAAGGTCTTTAAACTAGTACTTCCCAGTCCAGGATGCCTTGCAGTCTTCTCCCCCCAGCCATTAAGGATGCACATTTATAAGAGCAGAAATCTTCCTCAGATGTTTTTGAGAAGAGGCACAGATGGAACCCTCAAGTCCATACTCATGTTGTATTCCAGCTGGAAAGGTTTTGAGTCCATGTTCTTGGTTATCTATGAAGTATTTGAGGACTAGTCTCACTGGATGAATGGATAGAGCTGTGTTCTAATCCCAGCTCAGTCACTAATTAATCTGAACCGTGGTTTTCAGCTCTAAATTTATGATCTAAGACACCGATGACCAAATCACTGTTCTAGACAATAAAATCACCTCCGAGAGTAAAATTTGCCTGCAATCTTTCTTCAGATTCACATTTTCAAAAGCCAGTATCTACAAATAGTATCTATGCAAAAAATTCAGAACCCAAATGGTTTTATCTGTGTCCAACTCTTCGTGACCCCGTGCCCAAAAGGCAAAAAAATTGCCCTTCTCTTCTCCAGCTCATTTTACAGATAAGGAAATTGAGGCAAATAGGGTGAAGTGACTTGAACTCCTGTACAAGTTCACATAGTTCAGATATGTTCACATAGCTAGTGATTATCTGTGGCCAAATCTGAACGTAGGAAGAAGAGCCTTACTCCAGGTCCAGTGCTCTGTACGCTGCCTTACCCATCTCTGTACTACTCTATGTACCTTATTACATTTCTCCAAGGTTTCAAATTCAGGACTTGTGGCATGTCCCTCTGAATGTGCAGCCTCCTTTTCTGTTGAGGCTTTTAAATAGCCTGCTTCTTCAAACACCTCTTTCAGCAGTTTGTCATATCCCTGTGTTTAGAAGAAGACACAGTTCAAAGAATAATCCTCAGAGTAAGTGTGTTTCAAATAAATAATAAAAGAAATTTAATAAACCCAGGAGTTGATATGAAACACCCCAGAATTTGACACTAATTGTGCACACAACCTGGTGGCTGAAGTTTTCTCTCTTACCTGTAGGGTAATTAGTTCATCAGCTAGAGACTGCTCTGTTTTATCCCACTTCTGCTGTAAATTCTCTGGTAAGGTCGGATACACTGGGGGGAAAAGCAATAGGCTTACTGGTGGTACCCAGCAATTACTCAATGCAGAGGACAAGAGCTAGTGATCACCAAAAGTTTTACAAGAGTTCATTTCAGAGCAAGGCTGTGAGATCTAGTCTGGAGGCCCCAATCCCCTTTCTCATCTCCCTACCATCAGTTACCTAGCAAAGCATGTGGGTGGCAAACCAGAGGTGTCTCAAAGGTTAGAGAATAAACACAAGTGCTTGGTTCAGATACTCGGGCCAATTTATGACTTTTTCCACAGGCAAGATCCACCTAAAGAATATAAAGGATATAAAATAAGAAAATATTATCCCCAGAGCAAAGCCCCTATTTATTGGCTTGGAGAGAAGGGAAAATACAGGGACAGCAGCTAATATAACTGAATAGCCAGAGAAATTCCAGTGAAGTTTATGTTTAGCCCTATCAGACCTATTCTATGACTGGTGCATTTATTTGTAGGATGACTCATCTTCCTTTGTTTATTAACTCAGTATAAAACCCATATCCTCTACCTAGCATTTGTGAGCTAGCCAGAGATGTCCTTCTGAGATTTACAGCTTAATTTACCAAGTCAGAAGAAGATAGTTAATAGTGAAGACAATTTTCTACTCTTCCCCAAATAACAATATCCATATGACTTATATATTATTTCAAAAAAAAAAAGTGGGTGTTTCTGTATTTGTTCTTGGTATCAAGAATCTTACTAGCAAAGGACTTATCTCTTGCTAGTTAAGGACACACATTGTAAACCAAATCTCTCCTGCTATTTCTATAATTGACAGTTGTATACCCCTGGGCTTTTTCCAAAATTCTTAACTGGTTTTACTTAGTTAGCAAGAACTAAAACTAACAAAAGGGAAGAGTGGGAGTCTCTCTCCCTTCAGAACACTTCTCCATATGAAGAGCTGTACAATGCCTGGCCTGTGATTGGTGCTGCTCTATGAAATCCTAGAAGCAGAAGAACTCAAGTCCTTTTAGGACACTGTCCCTTAGGGGAAAAAATAAAAGAAAAAAAGGACCTGGGAAGGACAAAGACTCCCATCAAATTCTGCCTTATTTAGCATATACTGTTCTGGATATCAAAGTAAGTACCTTTGTCTGCCTGTTCTTAGACCCACAGGAATCTCCATCTCTCATCCACATGCCAGTAAATGTGTTGTTGAAAATTTCCCATTCATCCCAAATTCTGGGAAAAATATAAGTGCAACCCATTATTACTCAAGAATTACTTGCATCAGTTATTACATACACATAATCCATGAAAAACTGAATCACCAAAATGAATGTCTAATATAAGGTATTAATGAATGATATCCCCAAAAATCAGTGTTAAAATTTTACCCAGAAAAGGTAATGCTTAAAAGTCTTTTAATACATTTCAAGAACTTATAACTAGGCTCATACAAAAAGACAATATGGTTGAACACTATAGCCTTGAGCAAATCAATTCTCTTTTAAAATTTACTGTCTTATCTTTAAGTAAAGGGATTAGCTATTTTAATAGCTGTTCAATCTTGTCCAACTCTTCACTACCCTGTGGACTCCTGTCCATGGGGTTTTCTTGGCAAAGATACTGATGTGGTTTATCATTTCCTTCTAGTGGATTAGTTAAGTAACTTGGCCAGGGTCCCATAGTAAGGCATAGTGAGGCCAGATTTGAATTCAGGTCTTCCTGACTCAGTCCTAGTATTCTGCCCAGAGAATTAGCTGGGCAGATTAAAATCCCTTCTAGTCCTCATTGGTTTCCCTCAATAACAATGGGCATATATGTAACAGAAAATTTGCAAAAGTTACCCCCATCTTACAATTTGAAAACTAGAAAGGAAAAGAGCCTTTTTTTAATCTCCAAAATGGGTTGGAATGGGGAGAGGGGACAGCAAACAGCTTTTTCCTTCCAGAAGCTAGTCTGTAGGTTTACCTATACCATTTACCCTGAAGAAGAACTGACTGACTTTTGGGAACAGTAGAGGTTCTTTCAAAGGGGGGGTGCGGGGGGAAGGAGGCTGAGAGCAGTGAGCTCACCCCAAAATTCCACTGTAGGCGTTCCAACGGAATGTCTGTTCATGCTGTGTGACATTGTGGAAGGGACAGAATTCATACTTATACCTGGAAGGAGACACAAGGGTCTTGAATCATAATATATTCATGTCTAAAAATGCTCTGAACTTTACCTCATTCCCTATACTTACATGGATTCCACTAAACTGAAGCACTTGCCAGAAAGCCTGAAGAGATGTGCAGGACCTGAGACGAGGGGAAGGAAGAGATTTTAATTAATCCTGAAGACACTGTGTTGATTAAAAACTTATATCTAAAAAATATTAGTGTCTATTTCATTCAACTACCATTTTCATTTTCCACTATCAGACTGGAAGTTTCTTTTGTACACAAGAGGGTAGGCTCACTCCACATACCTCTAGAGAAGTCCAAGCATGCAGCCAAACATTGTTTGGGCCTATGGCACAGGGACGTTCAGCCCTGGCTGAAGTTGGAAATTGGAAAGAGTAATTTTTAACTTTTATTTCTACTCCTAGATATAGTTTATCTTCTGGGAAAAGAGATAGAGGTGAGAAAGTGGTGAACTTTCCCACAGAATCAAACGATCATCTTCTTAGAAGCAAGATTCTAATCTTTGTCCTAAGGGATATGATTAATGAGAAAACCTTTTCCCTCAAGAGGCTCTTAAAAGGCAAATAGTTCTCTAGCCTAAAGGACCAAGGGAGTTATTGCAAAAGGCTTACAAATCCATATGTATAACAGTTATCACTAAATAATAAAAGTTCAGTGAATAAGCAAACAGCTATCTGATGTAGAATGAATATTTCACATATGTATTTTTCACATTTCATATTTCACATATGATTTTTAAATGCATGTGATGCTATTTTGATTAATAAAATAGAAATTCATTTCACTTAAGAGGGTTTCTAAATTCATATTAACTTTTTTGTTGTATATTTTCTACGGCAGGGTGGGATGCAGTGGTATCATAAATTTTTTGTTATTAAAAGGAATTCTTATACAAAGGATAAACTTAAATGGGAAATTCATACTTTCAAGTTCAATTCTTGATTCCCATGTGTCTGATAACACATAGATCAGACTAACACTAAAAATTAGTTAGCTTTCCTTAAGTTCATAGCAATCAAGACTCTTTATTCATATGTCACCACAGAGTAGCATGATCATCTATTCACAACACCTACTTTTTCTGTTTTTCCTTGGTCCATTTTATATCTTTTATTTTTTTATAGCCTGTCTTGTAAATGTTATCTCTCTCAAGTTCAAACCTCAGTCTTTTTCTGTCTTGAACAGTTACTTTTCTTATTTTATGGGGAAGAGCTAGATTTTGAAACTTATATCCACAAACTTCTCTTCTCTATACCTCAATACTTCTCTGTAGCCGTTTTAATCTCTGCCTTAAAATCTTTCTGTTCTTATAATGAATTCATTTCACCTTCTGTAGTACTACAATGTTTCAACAGTCATTACATCTTTAGTGTCTTAACACTAGCTTCTTCCTATATGCCTACAAAACTATTTAGGTCTCCCCAATCCTTAAAAATATCTTTTGCGATAATGCCCCATTTATTTATTTTTTTCACTTTCAAGTAGCGGCTGCTTCTGTTGTGTTTTTTTTTTTTTTTCCCCCTCCCCAAGGCAATTAGTATTAACTGACTTGCCCAGGGTCAAACAGCTAGGGAGTGTTAAGTGTTAAGAGACCAGATTTGAACTCAGATCCTCCTGACTTCAGGGCTGGTGCTCTATCCAACTGAAGCTTCTTAAAGAATTAGTCTACATTTATTCAATCCCCTAAAATCTGGTTTCTATCACCACTCTACAGAAACCTAGTCACTAAAAACCTCCTAGATGACAAATTCAGTGGTCTCCCTTTAGTTTATATCTTTTCTCTACAACATGTAAAACTGGTAAATAAATAAACCATCTGTTTAACACGCTATCCTCCCTGGGCTTCCATAACACCACACTAGTTAGCTACTATTCTCTATATTTTTGGTCAGCTTGAACCAAATGGGCATTCTCTAGGGTTTAGTCCTTACCTCTGCTTTGGAGTCCTATCAACACTTCTATAAAGATGACTCCCAAAACTACAACCTTGACATCTCCCCTATGTTTCATCCTGGACATTTCCACCTGATTTACCATTGTCATCTTAAATGCAACAATTTAAAAAAAAAAAAAAAAAAAAAAAACTATAAATGCACCCATCTTCAACCTGTCTCACTTATAAATTTCCTATCTCTTATCCAGTTGCCAAGGCTCGAAATCTCAATCTTATCCTTTCATAACCAATCAATCAGTTTCCAAGGAAATAAATTCTACCTCCATCTCATATTCCTCTACTCTTCTGTTACTACTTTAGTACAAGGTCTCATTCTCATCTACTTACTACAATAGCCTGGTCTCCACCTCTTCCATCTTTCTTACATAACTTGTCAGATTTAATATTCTGAACATACAGCTTTGATATGTCTCTCCTTACTCAAAAAATCAGCACCTACTTTGTTACAGGAGCCACCTGCTAGTGGCATGTGAGAGAATGGTAAGGATACAAGGAGACAGAGACAGTTGCATTCTCTAACCTCTCTCCTTCTTCCCTCTGCCTCCAATTTATTTCATTACCAATTCACAAGCAACATCTGTGTCAGTAAAGGCTGATTTGCAGTTCCTTCAGGGGTGTTATGATTCACAGCTGTGGAGGCTTTTGGAGAATTGACATGTCCCTTCACACTTAGGCGTGGTCCTTAAACTTAGTACCATAGGTTAAGGTTTAAAATATTCAGTGACACTCTCCAGATTCCTTTTTCCATTACTCTCCTTTAAGAACCCTCCGCTTTAGGAAGATTGGACTGCTTGATGTCCTCTGAAGCCTCCATCTATTCATCTAGTCACATTATTATATAACACTGTATTAAGTGCCTTATAATTACTATCTTGTTTGATCCTAACAATGGGAGTTGGGTGCTACTGTTATCCCCATTTTACGTATGAGGAAATAGAGGCAAATATTAGGTAACTTACCTAGGATCACACAGCTAATAAGTTTCTGACTCCTTGCCTAGGTGCCCTGTGTTTCTCTTTGTACGTTAGCTTATGCTGTTCCCTCCCATTTATAAGTCCTGTTTTTCAGTGTTCAAGTCAAAAGTCTATAGTACTGTTCATACTACACATTTAACTCAGCATATGCTACCTAGTACTATTATCTTTTTAATATACATAGGCTATATGGACACAAATTCAGGACAGATAGGCTAAGGAGTTACATTTCTGTAACTTAGTACAGTGACTTCAACATACGGGATATGTCATTAAAAGCTTGGTGATGATGATGATGGTAAAGGCAAGGTAAATCAACTTAAGGTTTAAATTTGCTACAATTGACCAAAGAAGAGTTTCCTAAGAGCAAATATTTTTGGAGCTAGAAGAACCATTACTATAGGAGGTCATCCAGTTTGACCCTTCTCATTTTACAGAAGAGGAAACTAAATGTTGGAGAGGAGAAAAGACATGGCCATTTCAAATAATATGAGTTAGTAATTCTGATAACCAGGGGTTCTTAATCTGGGAGAAAATGACCTTCCTTGTTTTAAAAAAGAAGTCCTGTGTTAGTGTTTGTTGGATTCAAGAAATCTACGCTGAAGTCTTTACAATATTATGTATACTTCTTTCAATAATACACGTGTCTACCATTTTTTACATAAAAGTCTTATTGGCAATATACTGCAAAGTAATAGGGCTTGTCCATTTATGGCCGTCCTATTTCAAAGAATTCACCTTGGGATTCCTTTAAATACCAAATTCTAAACATGCATTATAAAATACAAACTGATTAGAAAAAAAAATCCAAACAACTTTTTCAAGGTGTCTTATATAAATGAAATTCATGCCAAACAAAAATTTAACAATATACATAATTCTTACACACTAACTCATATCAGCTACAGGACATCTTTCTAAAGTCAAAAAGATGAGAAAGAGATGGCTTCCAACACACAAAGTCTAGATGTCCCACACTTCAGTTGAAATGCCTCCTTTGCCTACATCCTCTAATTACCCTTACCTATCCAACCATAACTAAAGATTGATGCCAGGCTATCATTAGGCCTCTTGGATCAACATCCCAGGCCCAGTCATATTTAGCTGGATGGAGGAAAGCTCACAGCTAGTCTGAACTGAAAAGAAGCTGTGTATTTACTTTTTACTTTGGCCTTTTCTGGGTTTCTCCAAGTGGAAAGGGAAGTTTTTGGGAGGGAAGCCATAACTCACCTGACGCTGCTGATGGGTCTCTCTTGGCCTGTAATCGATTGGTCTGCGGTAAGAAGGGGTTATTCAATCTGTTAGGGAAAATAAAGCTGGTCAGCAAGCAAAGAAAACTTCTGCTCCAGGATTTGATAATTTCCCCCCCCCCCCTTAGAATCTGCTATCACCTCCCAGTTCTTCAAATCTTGCTTGTAGTTCACAGCCTCATTGAAGTTTCATTTCTTCTAGGAAAGCTTTTCTTAAGTACAGTTTTCCTGCAGTCAATTCTCCCTCTTCAGAGACCCCCCTCGTCCTTGTTGTATGGACCACACACATTTACCAAACGTTTACTGGGGCAGAGATGTAACAGATGAGTAAAATAAAGCCAAATAAGGATGATAGTGTTAACAGAGGCTTAAATGTCATAGAACATCTAGTCTTACAAGTCCACCATGGTAGACAGATAGTAGTAAGGTGTTTGGGAGCCAGAAGTGAACCATCTACTATGACTCATCCTATAGAGGAAGTTGAGCAATGGAGAAGGGATCATTTGTTGCTTGAAATACACATGCCCACAAAAAATAATTGTGATAGCAACTCGCTTTGCTCTAGTGAGCAGTTAATGAAACCGTTCCATAAACAGCCTTAATTGGATGCTCCCTCCAAAAAGTACAGAGATTAAGTCACAATCCATCCAAGGCTTCTCATCGAGGATTCTTGCACGTGTTTTTTGATAAATCTCCCATTGCCCAGCACAATACAAATAAAACATTGATGTTTGTTGAGTTCAAGAGATGATCTACCCAATATACTCAAAACCCTTCTTTGGGTCCTTTCAATACAATGTAACCACCTTTCAATAATGCACCTTTCAACAATGTACGTCCATAACTTTTTACACAGAAGTCTTGTTGGCAATATACTGCAAAGTAATTACATTTGCGGGCTACTCTCTCAATTCTCTAGGTTCCCTGATATTTTGTTGCTTCTAAGATACTATTACATAATTCACAAAGCAAAAATCTTATTCCTTGGTCCTAAAAAGATGATTCAAATTATCTACTACTATTAAACTCTGGGCCCACCTGTACATGGGCAATGTCCCCTCCCCACAGACTGCTTAAAAACAATGTCCGCGAAGGGGCTTGGAGTTTTCCCGAGAAGCCCTATGGCACTGCAGGACTCAATAAGTACAAAGTCATCTACAGAGACGGGAAACCTAACCCTCTATCGGGCACCTTTCCTCTGGAAGCTCGCAGTGTCAGCGGAGTAACCGCACAGCTGCACTCTCTGCGCACTTCTCTGTTTTATACGTGACTTGGCACTGAGAATCACTAAGGAAGCAGCTTCGGGACCGTTTCTTTAAAGGAACCTTTACTGTATGTACAAGAACCAGTGGAAGGGAGCCCTTAAAGACTCTTCATCCCATGCATGGAAACGTTCTAAGTTTTTGGAATCAACTAACAGAACCGGGTGACCCTTGGCCCGTCGGAAAGGGCTCGGCCCCCGGGAACGCGGCGGTTTCCATCTCCGAGCTGCCAGAAATGACAAAGCTTTCTCCCTGCGGCTCTGAGAGCGGCTCCGGCCCAGCGCGGAGAACACGCGCGCCCCTTACCCGAAGGTGTTCGGCTCCTCCACGATCTTCATTTTTCCTGCGCTGGCGAGGGCTGGGGATGAAGGAAATAAAGTGAGGCGGGATCCCCGGGGGGTCGCAAGAGGCCGCGAGGCCCCGAAGAGTTCGGGGCCCCGGGGTGCGAATGTTACTTACTGCGCGGCCCCAACCACAGCAGCAGCGGCAGCAACAACACGGGCCCCGGGCCCGGCCCGCGTCCCGGCCTCCGCTCCATAGTCCTCGGCCCCAGCACTAATAAAAAACAATCGTCACGTGGACATAGGAGTCGATCACGTGAGACCGCGGTACCGGAAACTGTGCTGAGACGCGCATGCGCTTTGCTCCAAAGTGGGGGACAAGGTGTGGAAGAGTGGAGCTTCAGTCCGTAGCCACGCCTCTCAGTCCCGCTATGGGCCGGAAGAAGTCTGTCCGAGGGTCTGGGCCCGAGGGGACCAGGAGCGGTGGCCGGCGGTCTCAAGGCTGCCCCCGCGCCTCTCGTTCTTTGGACAGCTTCACTGAGGAGGTTGAGGCGGCGCTTCTCGGTGAGCCCCGGGGCCGGTAGGGCGAGGGACGGCGGTGCGGCTGCTCTGCGGGCGGCGTGGGAGCCCAGAGCGCTGCCCCAGCCAGGGCGAGGTTCGGGGTCCCAGACTTGGGACCGCTCTTGAGCTGCCCCGATGTCCGGTGATAGGAGAGTAACCCCAGGGACGAGGGTCGGGCTGGGTCCTCTGAACCCCGGACGGAGGTGGAAAGTGGGTCCTGGAGGGTCGGGGGAGGGTGGGATGTGCCGAAGAGCCCTCCCGGGAGCGAGGGTGGAGGCGGGGCGGGCCGGGGGTCTCCATGGAGATGCACTGAGGGACGAGTTGGGAGGGGGAAGAGGGTACCTGGGGTCTCAGCGATGGAGAGACCCTTAGGGTTCCCTCCGAGGCCGGCGGAGGGGATGGAGCTGGAAGGGAGGCGGGAATGAGGGGAACATGGACTGAAAAAGTGCAGCAAGCCACCTTACATGGGGTTAGGGTGTCGGCAAGTCCCTCCCCCCCTTGTGAGTCTCTCCGAAGGCTTCTCCCGCTGCACAGCCGGCTTGTTCAGTGCTTGTTAAGCGCCTTCCCCGGCCCAAAGCGTTCCTCCCGCACGCTCGCGCCCCGGGTTTGTTTCGGAATGCTTGGTCTGTGTCTGCAGCTGAACCTCACCTTCCCCTCCCCGCCGCTCCTTCGTGTGAGGTAAAACGTTACTAGAATAAGAACGTTTTATTACATAAAGTCGGTTCCCCAGGTAATCCTGGGCTCTTTCGAGAAGGGCACCCACGGGCTTTACCAGCTAGCAAACAGGCCAGGAGTCTGGGAAGAGCGGCGGGATCCTGCGCAAAGGGTCGGGAGTCGCAGAGACCTGAGTGGTCTACAGGATCATAGACCAAGAAGTGAAAGGGATCGGAACCCCCCACCCCCACTATATATGCCAAGACTGACTTTCCCAGTCCCATTTAGTGTTTAAGGTGGGAAGTGAACTCAGCTCCTTTTAATGCCCAAATGTGATGAGGTCTTCTCCGTTAAGCCAGGCTGCTTCCTAGATGGGAAGGAAAGGGCAGGAAGCTCCGGCCTTACAGGCGCTTTTCCTTTCCAAAAGTACCCCTCAGTGTCACTACTAGGGGGCGGGTGTCTGAGCTGTTTTGTTTGTGTGCACAGCCTCTGTAGAAAAAGATGCTTCCGCTGATGGCGCCTCATCCAAGCTGGAGCTGCCCTGCCCCCTGGCCATGTGGGAGCTGGGCCACTGCGACCCCCGCAAATGCACCGGCAGGAAGCTGGCCCGCCAGGGCCTTGTCCGAACTCTCCGACTGAATCAGAGGTTCAACGGCCTCATTCTCAGCCCCATGGGCACCCAATACGTATCACCGGCAGATAAGTATGGCTGGAAATTTGTCGGGGGCAGGGTCTCCTCTAACAGGGTCAGCGGGCCCTGGCCCCAGCTCCTGATTTGTTGATGCTATTAAGGGCTGGCATTGCAGACAAAATCAGGAGCTGTTGTTCTCAAATTACCTGATTATACCAGAGCCCTTGAATAACAGCTGCAACCCCACGTGTTCCATAGAGGGAGGGGGCAAATGTGGGACAGGAAACCCCCCTCGTTGATTGGCTTTGCTTGTTGGGGACGCTGGGAAGCTGTCTCTTGTGTTCTAAGGATGTCAGCCTTTGCTGTGGTTGTCTTGTAGACAGCTGGTAGCTCAGTTCGGAGTTGCAGTCATTGACTGCTCGTGGGCCAAACTAAAAGAAACTCCATTTGGGAAGATGCGAGGAGCCCACCTTCGTTTGCTGCCCTACCTGGTGGCTGCCAACCCTGTCAACTATGGGAGGCCCTGCAAGCTATCCTGTGTGGAGGCTTTTGCTGCCACTTTTTGCATTCTGGGTGAGTTCTGAAATAAAGAACTGACCCTCTGGTCAAGGAAAGGGAGGAGGACTGTTGTGGTTATTGGTGACCCTCATTTCAATAGCATTGTTTCAGGGACTTGGGATAAGGTGATTGGTATATGGTATGAGATTTCCTGTTTTCTTAAACGGCAGGCTTTTCTGATCTTGCCATCATCTTGCTACGAAAATTCAAATGGGGAAAGGGATTTTTGGATCTGAACGGTCACCTTCTAGACAAGTATGCAGCTTGCAGTGGCCCTGAGGATGTCATGAAGGTTGAAAAGGAGTTCCTGGCTGCTGCTGACGAGAAACCCGAGGAGGAAATAGGTGAGCTTTGTCAGGCCACATTGATTGCCCTGCCTTCACAGGGCCTAGCCATCTTGGACACAGTTGTAGCCTTTTCTCAGACAATTTCCAAATCCCCTCACCTGAACCTGTTCATTTGGCACATACTTGACAACCTCCTAATTAAAGTATCATCTTTTGGGATCCCCATTGGCCATAAGAAATAATATAAACTAATTGGTCTGGCATTTAGAACTTACCAGAATCTGTCTCCCACCCACATTTCAGTCCTACTATTCCATTTGGGGATTCTATTCTCCAAACAAACTAGGCTGCTTGCTGTTCCCTGAACTCTGCTTTTCTGTATTTATACAAGTCATCACCATCCTTGGAATGCCCTGCTTCTGTTGCTACCCCTCAGAATCCCCATGTTCCTCAACTGTTCTTGGAAGCTTTTTCTAAGTTCTCTAATCATTCCTCTAACTCCAGCAGTTAGTGGGATGAAAAACCTTTCTTTTCTTTGTGCTATCCTTCTGTGTATACATAGTGTATCCCCTCCTCCAATAGAAGGAAAAGCATTTTCAACCATTTATGCCTTTATATCCCCATTGTTTAGCATAATGCCTTGTATATAGCATATATAATTTAGCATGATACCTTGTTAAACTGAACAAAAGTGTTGGAGCTTCCTGTTTGAGTATGAGGTAGAAATTTTTGACAGTCTGCTCATTCTGCTTTGACATTTCAGATCCATTTGATGTGGACTCAGGTCGAGAATTCGCAAATCTTAATAGACTTGTGGTTCCTGCCAGGTAGGTTTTCCTTCTTTGATTTTGTTCTTACCCCTGAAAACCCTATTTCATGTTATCTGTGTGTGATTAACCTCATCCTGTCCTTCAGGAACTTGGTTGTTGATTTTGCATTTCTGCATACCAACTATTCTCTTTCTTTCTTTCCAGAATGACTAATGATAGTGATGAAGAAGAATCAGAGGAGGAAGAGGATGAGGAAGAAGATGAACAGGAAGACAGCAATGACAATGAAAGCCTTGATGAAAAGAATAGAAAGATATTGTCTGCCACAGTGAGCACAGATGTTTGGAAAGGAATCAAGAAAAGGCAAAGAGACTGACTAGTGCTCAATACAACTGTATTTGCCAAACCTGGATTACAAACCTAGAAATCTAGAAACCATAGAGACCCATTCATTTGTTCAAACTTGGAATCAGTGAACCCTACTCAGGAATTGTAGAACTGGACATTTTCATCTATTTTAATATTTTAATATTTTTTCCATCACTGAACTCAGCTGAAGTTGTGGGAATTTTTAGGGGAGTGAGGTATTTGTCTATGAGCTATCATAATAAAGTTGAAAACCCAGAGGGCCTATTGTGAGTTTAGTTTTATGACTCCTTTCTTAGAAGTCTTTGTTATGGAATAATAATATGATGCTGCTTGCTTAGGGCATAGCAGTCTTCTAAAGGGAGCAGGCCTGGATCCTGGAACTTTAATTTTCTAGTTTTGGGGACAGAAGGCTGCTCAGCCGTAGAGGATCAGGGGAAAACTAGACTTGAGTGGGAATTCTGCATTCCGCACTGTCAATTCTTAGAAGTGGAATGTAAAATAAGGTTTTGCTCTTGAATCTGTAAGGGCTGCAGACTAGCTCTTTAGGCTAAGAGCAAAGAGGCAGGTGATCTTCTGTGGCCTAAAAATTAGAGCTCTCACTGCACTAGGCATTTTTTTCACAGGACTATAAAATACAATTAGAGAATATAGCGAGGAATACAGCCCTGATGTTATGTGTCCAGTGAGATGATGAACCTTTGTCATGGGGAATCATCCCCATTTTGCAAAGGAAAAATGCTCTTCTCAGAACTAGAATGAAAGAGTGTGGTGAGAAGACCAGGCACCCTACAAGCATGTACCCCAGCTCTTTTATTAACTAACTATGTAATTTGAGGCAGTCTGAAGTACATCTGTTTTCTCAGCCATAAAATGATGGGGTTGTGCTAAATGATCTCAAGAGCCCTTCCAGCTCCAGTCTTCTGTGACTTTTCAGAGCCATTGAACTTGGTATTGTCCCTGGCATAAATTGTCCCCTTGGTATTGTCCCTAGATAAAATCACAGCAGATTGTACATAATAGTCTCGCTCTGCTGTGTTAACCTACTTGAGACCTGATAACCATCTTCTGGCCCTGTGATACAAATTGGCTACTGAATTTGACAGATTTGAATTTCTTTGAAGAAAGTTGTCTGGGATTCGGGTAGAGATTGGCTCAAGCTAGGGAGTAATTTGTCAGTGGGAGCTGTTCTCCGGACTCATCACAGTGCTGCAGAGCTAAGTGAAATAGGATTAGAGAATGTTACTCCTGTTCCACCTCCTTGGTTCCTAACCCTTACCACCTGTTTACCTTAAAGCTTCCTCAGTCTGCGTTGAGTACTTTAGCAGTTGCGTGAATGGGTCATTTGGATTGCACTTTTGGGTCTCCAAGCAGAGGGTAAGATAGGGGCAATAGCTGTCACTGACAAGTGGAGACTTGGGCCTCAGTGGCCCTGGGAGTAGTCACAGAAAAGGCATCAAACCAAAGCTGACCCAGGAGCGGATAAAAGCTATTGTGCCTGACTGAGGCACACACAACACTGAACAAGGAAAAACATCACAAACATTGACCCTATAAGACTTCCACGATGACCACTGAGGTTACACCAGGAGGAACTGACCAGGAATTTCAGATGAAAAGACCCGGACACCTTGATATAGATAATTGTAGCCAGAGGTGGGAAGGAAACAAGGAAAGGGAGTGCATGAGTGAAGCACCATCCAGAGAAAAACTGCTCAATCGTCTCCCATGCTCTTCTCCATTTCTTTGAGTTTCTTCACAAACTCCTGTGCTTCTCTGTCCATCCTTCCCTCCAGCATCCTCAGTGCTGATTTCACTAGAAGAGATTATCCAACCCAGGTTAACCAAAGTCAGGCAGGCTTCCTCCTTCCCCCCTACTCCCCCCCCTCCCCGCCCAGGTCTCCTCAAAGGGCTAGGACTTCCTTCCCATAGCCCATCAGCCTTCCTAGGCTAGGGCCAGGGTTTAAGAAAAATGGTCATTACCATTGGCTTTGGGCCTGCGGAGGTGAAGAGTCGTTGGCTGCATGCTTCTCACACTGCTTCCCACCTGGGGTCTGCTAAGGCCACTGATGTTGCTCAGGGCCAAGGCAGCCTCCCCAGCAAAGTCATTGGTGGACAGCCAGTCATGGTCCATGACGGTGAAGACAACGCAGGCCGCCCGATGTCGGCACAGCTCTGCGGGGACTGAGCTGGGGAACCAGGGAAAGAAAAGTCAGTGGAGACGAGTGACTGGGATTTGACGTTGGGGAAACAGCCATACCAGAACCCCAAGGTTCAGTTCAAGAACGATTTAACCAAATCACTAGGGTCTCACCATAGTGGGCAGACTCTGAAACAAATGAGGACAAACTTTGAGGGGCTCCAAAGGGTATGATTCATCAGAACATATGCAACCATTCCCTTCAGCTAACACCCAGAAAAGAAAGAGGATAGAAACAGTTGGAGATAAAAACCCAGCCCTTTCCTGGGGACTCACAAGTGAAACAGTTCATCATACACAGGGTGTAGGGTCTTGGTCTTGACCTGGGTCCTCTGGCTTCGGGCCAATGGAAAAATGTGGTGGGGACAGAGCTCAACAATGACAAAGGGGTCACTTAGGCCTGCGAAGGGAAGAAGTGGAAGCTGAGCTCAGGTGGGTCTGTTAGGATCTCTCTTCATTTCCTCAAGCACTGGGCAAACGTCACACTTCCCTCCCCTCCCATCCATCTGAGCGGGGCTCCTGTCCCCTCCTCACCATTGGCATCCAGGGCAATTAAGTCTGCAGCATGCAGCACCTCCACAGCTAGCCGCTGTTCTGCTGCCTCGTAGTAACACCTGACACTCAACCGTCCGTATTTATTCTGCTCCATTGATCTCTGGGAGAGAGTTGTCCCCCCACCCTGCCCCAAATTGTCAAGAGTCAGATTTGGGGCAGCCAGGCTGGGCCAGATAAGCAAGTGTTCAGGGGCTGTGGCCAGAGATGGGGATCCTACCTGTTTGAGCTTGTCCAAGTAATACTGCTCAATGCACTCACTAGTGGAGCATTTGTTCAGGCGTAATTCCTCTTCCAAGGTCTGACAATCGCAACTTCCTCAGGTTAGAAAGGCAAGGGGAAGATAGTCCCCCTCTTCCCCCCCCCCAAATCCCAGAGGGCCTAGTCTCTGTTTGCTGGGAAAAGAGCTTCCAAAAAGTTTAGAGGGGGGCTAGACTAGAGATGATAGGAAGACCACATTCTGCTCCCAGTGAATCCACATCCCACATCACACATCCCAAAAAAGAAAAGTTTCCACCCACTCTTCCAACCATTTCTCCCTCCAAATACAGGCCTCTAGTCCCACTGCCCAGGATTCACCTTGTAGTGTCCATCCCTCAGACTCTCCAGGGGCAATCCTTGCCCTTCTGCGTGGAAAAAATCCACTAAGGCCTGAAGAAAAGGGAGGCTTAAATTGGACAGGGTATTACTCCTTGAGTACTAGACCCAAGTGTATAGAACCTCCTCCATTCAGCCCAGGCCCATGGCAGGGAGAATGTTAGTTGGAGCTCTTCCACAACTGAGTCTATCCCCATAGATGGAAAAGGCTGAGCTTCAGTTTGGGCAGGCTGTGTGCTACCATGTTTACCTCCCAGTGGGTTACTGCCCCTGCTATTTCCATGTGCTCCAGAAGCCAGTCACGAGTGAGCTGCCTTGACTTCATTTGGCCAAGGGAATCTTTCTTGTCTTAGTTACAACTCAAGAACTCTTACTCGTGATCCTGAAGCTTCCCTTGAAATACTCAATTCTTACTTACAATTTAGGAAGAATCCTTCAACTGTTGCCCTGTGATACCCTCAAATCCCTTAGGACTAAATCCAGTCTATGGCTCAGTAAAGACATGCCAGAGTCAGTACTGAACTGAACCATTCCCTATCATCTGGTGCACCTTTTATCCCGGGGGATGTCCCTGCTTCAGGACAGCCCCCCAAAATGTCTCCAGCTGCCAGTGAGCTGTGCTTCTCCCCCTCAATTCCAGCTCTATCTCACTCACCTCCAATGTATAGTAAAACCTCCTGTAGAACTCAGCAGAGACATCTCTGTTGGCCCCCAGAACCTGAAGAATGACCTGAAGCAGCAGATCCCAGAGAGCTTCCAGCACCCTGTGCAGGAGAGTGTATATGTATAGAGGTGAACAGTGGAAGGGGGTTAAGGAAACATTCCCCTTGGAGCAGACCTCTCCTTTCTTTATCTGCCCTGGGCTGAACCTCTAGCAGACAGCTCCCCTGAGGAGAAGCCTTGGTACTGAAGCTTAAGGACAATCATTATAGATGTCTCCCAAGCTGGGTAGAACAGTGGAGAAAAGCCATGAGGAAGGCCCTTTATCTGAACTAGGGAAGAAGAAACTGGGATCTTCTGTTTCATTAACCCTTCAAAATCCCTATCCACAACCCTTGGAAGTCCCTCAGTTTGCTCTAACAAACCTCCTAATAACCTCTTCCTCTTCCTCCCCCAATGTATTGTGCCCAGGATAGCTACAATGATGCACACACACAAAAATCCCATCCTGTGCAGATCACACCATCTCTAACATCAAAGCCCTGCCAAGGGATCACATCTATCATCCATAGCTCAGGTGGAAGGGACTTTAGAAGCCACCCATTCAGTCAAATGAAATATGTATTAAGCACGTACTATGTGCCAGTGCTAAGAGCTGGGGTACAAAGAAAGGCAAAAGGCAGTCCCAATCTCAAGGAGCTGGTTTTACAGAGAATCCCTAAAGTCTCTTCCAGCCCTAACACTGCAGCCCTTCCCAGCCCGCCAACCCTGGAGCCCTGGAAATACCGGCAGAGGTTTTCCTTCACCAGGGAGTCACTGAGAAGAATCAGCTTGTCATCCAGATATTTCATGAGAGGGGCTATAGCCTGAAGAGAGACCCAGTGAACAAGAATCACTTCTTGGAGTGGGCGGTGGAGGTAAGTTATCTCCTGCCTCCCCATCGCCGAAGGGTTGGCCTGATTCTCCCCTCCAGCCCAGCCTCTCCACAGCACACCGAGATGTTACTGGTTTCCTTGGCCCTGAGGCCCATCTCCTAATTCCATTAGGCCCTACTTCCCTACAGGGAGAACACCAGACTTGAGTCTCTAACCCTTATTGTCCCCTTCTTGGAATTTCTGTTTTCCCATCTATAAAGAGGGATTATATTTCACCTTCAGTTACCTTTGTAGATGATTTGAGCCTTAAGACCATATGGACATGAGTGACTGTTTTTCTGTTAGCCCCTATGAGCTAGATGGCTCAGGAGATAGAGCATAGGATCAGGAAGACCCGAGTTCACACTGTACATCAAACATCCTAGCTGTAAAACCCTGGACAAGTCACAACTTTTACCTGCCTCAGTTTCTTCAACTTAAATGTCCATTTCGGTGGACCATGGAATGGAATACAGTTCATCTTAGAGAGCTTGGCCATGTGCAGGGACTTACCTCTTCATTCTGGATCGAGTCTGGTGACAAACTGATATGTTGAACATACTTCTTAATGTCTCCTACCATCTGGGGGAAGGGAGATGGGGAGGTGAGAAAGTAAGTGACTAGGAGGAAGAAAAGTGTCCCCAAAGGAAGGAAACGAAGGCTCCCTGGGCCCTGTGGGTACAGCAGGCCCTGCCCCAGCCTGCCCCACCTTGGCCGTCAGGTGTGCAATCATGTTCCGGGCCTCTCTCTGAAGATCCTCATCCATAGCCAGCAGTCGGTTCTTCAGGGCTCTGGGGAGGCCTCCTGGGGACCCTCCACCTGGCTCGGGCCACTCCAGCCCCCGAAGTACTTGCCCTGTGGCTTTTCGTACGTGTTCCACGTTGTTCAGGGCAATGCAAAGCTGGGAGTGGGGAGAAAGGGAGGGTGACTGGTGACCAGAGCTGTCCCTATCATCTGGCTTTGCCCTGTGACTTTGTTTCCCCCCTCCCTCCCACTCCCTTCACCAAGACCCCACTCCCCACCCCATTGGGCTCACCGGCTCACTCACTGCTTCCCCCAGGGCCAGGGGCCGGGTGTCCACCTTCTTCCGTACCAGCTCTGGGTAGTATAGAGCAGCCTCACAGATATCCTTAGGGAGAGAAGAAATAAGCCTTCCACTTGTCCTATACACCCAGAGCCCCTCCCCCAAAGAATGCTTTTCTCCCCTCCCCTGGTCCCTGCTCTCCTGGGGCAGGGCCCCCTCAAATCCGAGGCTCTCCAGGGCTGTGACTTCCCCCCTCCCTCACTGCGGGTTTCACCTCCGTGAGCTGAGTCACTAAGTCCAGGGCCTCGGCTGGTTCGGGCCAGGCTAGTTGGGCCCAGAGCTCTTGGGTCTGGGAGAAGCAGAGGCTGGCGTCGGCAGCTGAGCTGCTGTGTTTGGAAGTGGCATCTACGGGCTCCAGCTGGGGTGGGGTGGAGGTGAGACAGAAAAACAGCCAGCTTCATGCTCTGGGGCTGCTACCCGGGGTAGAGCCTCCCAAAGGCATCTTGGGGTTACAGATTTAGAAGGTGAAGAAGCCTTATCTAGCCCAATCTCCACATTTATGGAGAAGGAAACAGATTTAAATAAGGGACTTGCCCAAAATCATAGTAGCAGTAAGTTGCAGGACCAGAATTTGAATCCAATGTTCTGTGATCTTTCAATTATTTCTCATTTCCTCCCAAACCTAACACCCCCCCAAAATCAGCCTTAGATAGGACCAATTGAATTTCTTCCCCCACATAACCCCTGGGGTCTCAGTTCTTCTGCTGTGAGAGAAGGAATAAAGAGACCAATTATACTGCCCTCTTCACCCAAAAAGGATGTCCTGGGCTGGGGTGGGGCACAGGGAGATGAAGTTAAAAGTCTGTCTTTCTCCCCAGCTAAGGCAAAGGATGATGCAACTGGACTACAGAAATGTCAGCCTCACCCCTACCTTGTCCACATCAACCGCTTTCTGGAGTCGCTGGCGAGTCTTGTCCCTAAGGGTTTGCAGCCACAGGCGGATAGCTGGGAGGAACTGAATGTGGAATCCTGGCAGGGCCAGGGCAGGGCTGTCCCTAGCAGAGGAAGAAGAGACTAAAGGCTTGGGATCCCTTCTCCCTACCTTCCTCAGTTACTCCCAAAGAAGTTGTGAGTGATGATGGGACTCCTCCCTTTTTTTCCCATTGTTCAGGATGGAATTTGGAGTTGGAATGGAAGTAAGGGTGAGAGAGAGATTTGTGATCGTCCAAATAAAGGAGGACTTCCTGGAAGAGGAAGGTATGTAGAACCAGAAGGCTGGTTCCAGGTTGAAGGTTAGGAGTATATTGAGGGTGTGATCTAAGAAACTAAATGCAGAAGGAAAGGAGGAGGGACCTGGCAGGTGTCTAAGCTTGGTCATATGGGCAAAGCAAGAACCTCTGAGGGGGTCTGGGCCATGAGGAAAATGGCAGAGTCCTAGGCAACTATCTTATCTTCCAGAAACAGCCCCTACCCCAAATCCCCCCCCTCTGGAGGCATATGACAAGTTATTAGAGTGAGAAGAAACTTTAATCTATCAGAAAAGGGAGAATAAGAACTTCCTTTTGTATACCACTGCTTACTGTCTACTAAACACTTTCCTCATAGCATCCCACGGGTGCAAGGGTTTGGGCTACAGAATGCTGGAACTGGAGAGACAAACTCACTCACTTGGCAAGGAGGTGGGTTCTCAGGCGCTGGATCTCTGCCAGGGTGATGTAGAGCTCAAAGAGGCCGGGGGCACTACCCAGCTCCAGCCCCGAGCTCAGCGCCTCCACCGGGGCCTGGACCTCCTCAGCTACCTGCTCCAGAGAGGACATCCACTGAGAATGGCCCCAGCCAGGCCCACATAAGTTGAGACACTTAGGCTGCTTCAGGCAGCTCAGTACCATGGAGAGCGGAGCCCAGAAGAGGAAGGGAGAATGATGAAGATAGAAGAGAAAGGAAAGGAAAAGGAACCCAGAGAATGAAAAGAAGGAAGAGGGGAAGGGGAGACATAGGGAAGAGGAAGGAAGGGAGAAGAGAGGGATTAAAGAAAGAGGAGAGGTGAGAGAAGGTGGGGGAAAGAGACAAGAAAAAAAGAGGAAGAGAGGAGGAAATAGCAGAGAATGAGGAGAGAATGTGGGAGACAGGATGGAACCATGTGGGCAAACCTACTTTATGAAAATTTGGATTCACCTACAAGACAAATTAACCAAGTGGCATCCAGCACACTACTCTGGTAGTCACAACAGAGCTTCCAAAGGCCAATCTCCCCCCCCCCCCACCTCATACATTTAAAATAAGATCCAGTATACATGCAGCTTTTTCAGGATCATGCTTATTGTGGCCCAGCCATACTGGAAGATGGAGTCCTTGTTCCTGGTGAACTAGACAGAATAAGGAACCCCCATGTCCCCCCTCATCCCTTTCTCCTCGGGCTTAGGATGAAGGAAGGCAGGAAGGGACAGAGGACCCTCGTTTCCCCCCTCCTCCGTGAGTCTGGAACTGGGAGGGAAACCTTGCCCGGGGGCTGCTCACCAGCTTCTCCAGCTGCCGGTAGGTGATGCCGAACAAATCAACCTTCACAATGCTGTGGGAGGAAGGGCGGATCTGGCTGAGGCAGGGAGAAGGAGCCTGGCCATTCTCTGCCTCAGCCTGCAGTGAGTCCACATGAGGTGTGGTGGAACAAGCCCTGCGTCCCGGCCTTCCTCATGAGGAGACACAACTAAAGAGACTCCTACCCCCCGCCCTGTCCTCGGGATAAACTCCCTGGGATCCTCCAGGCCTCAGCAGCACAGAGACCCCAACTTTTAAGTGCTAGTTCTGCTGACAGCTTGCTGTTGGGACCTTGTAAATTGTGGAATCAGTCTTGGAGGCCACCTATGAGCTCTCCCCCTCCTGGGACGGGGAGGAGTGTCTGACATTTAGGGAGCACATCATCCAAGTTCTCAAAGTTCCATTTTGAAGGGGGTCCTTGGTGAGTGAGTGAGTGAGTGAGTGTGTGTGTGTGTGTGTGTGTGTGTGTGTGTGTGTGTGTGTGCCCTCTCTCTGCTTGTTCCTTCTCTCTGACTCCCTCTGCCTCCTCACTCCCATCCCACCTTCTCTCCATCCTCACCTGACAAAAAGCTTCCCATAGGACGCTGTGGCTGGCCTGTAAGTCATCATACACGGCATCTGCCAGGCTGATAAGTCCGGGGAGACCCTCTAGCCCAGGCTGTAATAAGAGGTCATTCTCATTGCCCTTGATGAGCCCAGGGCCCCCCACTCACCCACACAGACCCTAGGCAGAAATATGTCTATTTGCATTTATGAGCACACGCTCTCACAAACCCATGGAGAAGAACACGACCACGGCCCTTGGGTCTTGTCTTTGAGAAGGGACCCTCCAACCCAGGCCCCAAACTGGGAGCTCTACCTTTCCCAGGGGGCTCCAGCTTCTCTGGAGTCTTTCATACCAGTCCTGAGTTCCTTTCTGAAAAAAGAAACCAGGATGTAACTTCAAAGGTGACCACGTACATAGAAAGATATCATTTAGAGTCTAGACTCTGCTCAATAGACTTCTTCAAGTATATGAGCTTGGGGAATGAGAGGCTTGTGGGAAAAACTCCTCTCCCTCATAATCTTAAAATGCAGAACTAGAGTGGAGTTACAGGAGCTTTGTCTCAGGACACCAATCTGGAGGGCTGGCAAAAATGCCACACATGCGCCTCTGACAAAACAGAAGCCACTATAGGAATTTTTCCTCCCACTCAACTGAATTTAATAACCCCTTACTTATTTTTATCACATCAGGAATTGCAGTTTTCAAGCTGAAGGTGGTTTCCTGCTGTTTGCCCTGCGATTTGAATTTTACTAATTGTCCCAAGTGTGAAAATCATGTTGTAGTACTGAGTGTATAATGAAACATGAATGAGGCTGGAGGGGCTGGGCTACCACACCTCCTGAGAAATAGTACACACACATAGAGGAATGGAGGATCTGGGAAACTGAGCTAGATATGCAGGACCCGCTGGTCCAGCTCCACAGAGAGAAGGGAAGACCTCTGGGACCCTGAGGAGGCTGGGAAGAGCTGAGACACAGGAGGACCAGGGACTCTGGTGGAAGGGGGGGGTATAGGAGAGAGAAAGAATGAGACGAAGATGGGAGGAGAGAGGAGAGAAATCCAGGGGTCACGTCTACCTTCAGGGCTGTGGCAATGTCCACGTGTAGCTCATTCTGGAATGGGCAGACCATGCGAAAGGGCTGGAGGCTGTGAATCTGACTAAGACACCTGGGGTTGGAGGAAGACATGAGAAATCCCTGACCAACCTACCTGCCATGATGAAAATTCAGGTTTTCCAAAGTAAAAAAAAAAAGTTTCTCTCACATAACCAAGCCATCTAAAAAGGCCTCAGCAAAACTCCTGAAACGGGGATAACCAGTTCTGAATTATTTCAGAATCCTCCCATGAGCCCTCATCACCTCAGAGAGCTCTTTCACCCTTCTTACTGAGAGCCCTTCCTCCTCCCTGAACCCCCACCCATCCCGCTCAGTAATTATTTCACTAAGGCCCAACACAGTCACTAATTCCTCATTCCTCTTACTCAGTTTTTTCTTTCTTTTTGGAAACTGGGGCTCCCTATTTCCCCCAAGCTGGAAGTCCCCAGCAGCCATGCCCTGGCCCTGACCTCACTACTGATCGGCTGCTTTGTTTCCAGCCTGGGTCAGTTCCCTCCCTAGCCAGCCTGGTGGTTCCCTTCCTCCCGGGGGCTCACCACATCGGTGCTGTACTTAGTAAGGATGCTCTGCACCCCCCACCCCAGCCCAGCATAGCCCACCTCAGAAGGAACTCAAGGCGGCCAATGGCATTGCTGTTGGTCACAGGGAAGAGCTCCCGGAGCTGTCTCAGCAGCAGGAGGGCGTGCTCCACAAAGGAGATGAAGCTGTTGGCCAAACTCTCCTCCTGCAGGGGAGACAAGCTGCTCTCTCCAGAGCCCTGGCTGGAGCCAGGGGCAGCTGAAGGACGTCCTCCCCCCCCCAAGCCCTGCAGCCTTGTCCAAAGCTTATAAACTCTCCCCCAGCCCCCAGCAAGCACAAAGACCAAGAGGCACTTGTGTGTATGTGAATATAGGCAGAGGACCTCTCCTCCCTCCAATCTGGGCCTCAGGCTCTCTCTGCCCAGAAGCTGCTGGTGGTCCCCTCCCTGACCTATACAGCTCCCACTCACCTGGTCTCTGGGTAGAGCATCTGCTGCCTCCTCCCACTGTTCCTGAATGGTTCCGAGGAGTTCCAGAAGGTAGCAATAGTCCAAGTTGCAGGTCTGATGGTGCTGGCTGCTGGCTTGCCAGTGTCTGTGTGCCCCCCAAAAGCCAGCCAGCCAATCAGCAAGGCCTGCCCTGCCTCCTACTGGGTGCCTGCCTCACCCTTCTACCCTGCCCCCGCCACATCTCTGCCCTCTGCTTCCTTCTCTCCCCTCCTCAGTCCCATCATCTCCACTCATCTCTGTTCGATGCTTGGCTCTCTGGTCTGAGGCTGACCTCGCCTTGCCTCTGTCTGTGACCTTAACCTGTGCATCCCCCCGCCATCGCCCTCCCCTGCCTGACACATTGGGCAATAGCAGGAAACATCTCCGAGTCTCTGCAACCTCCCTGGAAGAAGACAGGACCATACTCACAAAATAGCAAGCTGCAGAGCCGAGAGGTCTGTCTGGGTCCCGTGGTGGGAAAGAATAGTGACCGCAGGCCCGCTCAGTTCTCCCTTCCAGCTGTAGGCTTCTGGCTGCCAAGGCAAGGGCCCAACAATGTGAAGATGATGATAGGAATGGAGCATAGAGGAGAAGGCCCTGGTCCTTCTAAGTCTCATCCTGCCCCTGCTGATGCTCAGCCCCCTCTGACTTCTGGTAGATCAAGAGTTGGACTGCGGGCTTCAGTTCCTAATTCCAGCATTTCCTAGTGCTGTGACTCTGGGCAAGTTTCTTATTTCTCTGAGCCTCTATTCCTCTATTTATACTAATGGGAATACGAACACATTTCCAATTTCAGAGGATAGTGGTCAGCTAAGTGGTTTGTAAACATTAATGCCTTACAGAAATAGGAGTTATTATTATTATTATTATTATTATTATTATTATTATTATTATTATTATTATTCTCAACCAGAATCAGGACAAAGGATCTCTGCTCCCTTGGCAAAGTCTGGAAACTGTACCACAGTGTGTTATTACCCATTGTAACTCATTTGATTTAACTTGTCACAGAACAAGTACCTCTGATCCATAAAGTGTCACTCATCATGTCCCTCTCCATGATGTCCCTTACTAGGCTTTGCCTAGCCCTGGTAACTTCTGGCCTGGGCATACCTGAATAGCCTCTCTTGGGATACTTCTCCCACCAGAATGAGTTTCCTAAGGGGCAAAGGCAGCCCCTCCCCACCACACACACAGAATAGGCACCCGAGGAGCTTATTGCAGACCTATTCCTTAACTTCATTTTTCCTGGGAGAGAAAGGGGAACAGGAGGAGTTGGGGCCTCAAGACTCAGGCTGAAGTCTTTACTTCCTTTCTTATATAATCTTTTACTCCTTCCAGCCACTTATGGAGAGAAGCACCAGTCCTGAGCCCTACCTGGTCCTGGCCATGTTCAAATTGAAGCAGTTGGCTGAGGAGCAGTCCGTGCACCTGGAAACCCGACATCCTTCGACTCATGCTGGTATCTCTCTGAAATAGAAGTCCATGTCATACCTCCCTGGCTTACCATCCAAAGCGGGGCAACCCATTTTCCCTCTCCCAGCATATCCTCTGCCCCCAAGCATTGTCCACCATAGCCCTCACTAATACCCAACCTCCTTTTCCCATTAGATCTACCTCCTTACTGGTTCCCTAGTTGCCTGCATGTGAGTACACATACACACATACATCCCAACTCAAATAATGCCACGGGGAGAGCCTGGATTATGGCACACTACTCAGTCCTCCCAGGTGGGAAATGCATTCTCCCTGTGACCTCAAAACCCACAGGAAAAGGAATTATGAGAGAGAGAGAGAGAGAGAGAGAGAGAGAGAGAGAGAGAGAGAGAGAGAGAGAGAGAGAGAGAGAGAGAGAGAGAGAGAGAGAGAGAGAGAGCGCAGAATGGGAAAGAGATGGAATAAAAATAAAGAGGAAATGGGAGAGGAGAGAGAAGATAGGAAAAGAAGAGGAAAAAGTAAAGAGGCAAGAGGGAAAGGTGGAGAGAGATACAGAGGATGAGAGAGAGGGAAAGGAAGAGAAAGAAGAAAGAGGAGGAAAGTAGAGCTAGAGAGGCAGCCATGAGACAGGTGGCAGGAAAAGAGAATTTGCAAAGTCCTAATGGAGCAGCCATGAACCTTGAGAAGTTGTTTTGCAATAGCTGTGGATACTACAGGGAGAATTTTCTGTATCCAAGCCCAGGAGTAGGGTCTCCCTGCCTGCTCTCAGGGTGTGAGTAGAAAGGAAAGGCTGCTACCTGGGTAGTGATCAGCTTGAGAATGAGATGGCAATCTCCCTGGACACGGGAAGAGCTTGATCGAGGCTCCAACCTGAACCATTTGTCTAAGCCAGTCACAGGAATCTCCTGCAGAAAAAAAAATGTCTGCTTGCTGACAATGGAGGGCCAAGAAAACTTCTTTTCACTTCCCTACAAAAACAGGGCTACCTTGTCTCATATTACAGACATGTCTAGAATCCTAGAATATATTAGATTTACAAGGACCTTTCAAGGTGCTCCAGGCTGATACCTCAGCTGAGAGAGAAGGATTTTATGCCCCAGGTTTCAACATTGTGGCCAGTGCCTTGGATGAGGGCAGAAAAGACCTGATTATTCAATTCTCAGATTACACCAGGCTGGGAAGGATAGATTGAGACAGGCTGGAAAGATGTGCTAAATCTAAAATATTACTTTTAATATAAATTTTATATTATATTATTTATATTATAAATTTATATATGAAATTATATGATATGGATAAATGTATATTTCTGATGAGGCAGCTAGATACCTCAATAACAGTAATGTATTTCTAAGCAAGAGTCCCCCAAAGAAACTCAACAAATTTATGATGGGGAAGCCATGATTAGACAACAGTTCATATAAAAAAGAATGAAGGTTGGATGAAACTGATGCTAAGTGAAATGAGTAGAACCAAGAAAACATTGTATACAACAACAAGATTATGTAATGATCAACTGTGATGTATGCGGCTGTTTTCAACAATGAGATGATTCAGGCCAATTCTAATAGATGGAGAGAGCCATCTGCACCCAGAAAAAGGACCATGGGGACTGAATGTGGATCACAACATTGTATTTTCATTTTTGTTGTTTGCTTTTTTCTTTCTCATTTTTTTGCTTTTTGATCTAATTTTTATTGTGCAGCATGATAAATGTGGAGATATGTATGAAGAATTGTACATTGGATTACTTGCTGTCTAGGGGAAGGGGATAAGGGAAAGGGAGGGAGAAAAATTTGGAACACGAGGTTCTACAAGATTGAATGTTGAAAACTGTCTTTGCATGTATTTTTAAAAATAAAAACCTATTCAACAAGAGAACTGTATAAATATGTATACAAATATTGTATTTAACATATACTTTAACATATTTAACATGTATGGGATTACCTGCCATCTAGGGGAGGGAGTGGAGGGAAGTAGGGGAAAAGTTGAAACAGAAGTTTTTGCATATGCTTTGTATATAAAAAGCTATAATTTTAAAAAAAAAGAAAAAATAAGCTAATTTCATCATTCTAAAATAAAATAAACAAACAAATAAAAACTTATTATCAACATTTTAAAAAAATAATAAAGACTGGAAAATTTAATGTACATCCAGCGAGAGAACTATGGAGACTGAATGTGGATCCAAAACATGGTATTTTCAGTTTTTTTGTTGTGTTTGTTTGCTTGCTTGTTTTTTCCCTTTTCTTGTGTTTTTTTTTCCCTTTTGATCTGATTTTTCTTGTAGAGCATGACGCATATGAAAATATGTTTAGAAGAATTGCACATGTTTAACCTATATTAGATTGCTTGCTGTCTTGGAAAAGGGAAGGAGGAAGGGCAGGGAGGAAAATTTGGAACACAAGGTTTTGTAATAGTGAATGTGGAAAACTATCTTTGTACATATTTGGAAAAATAAAATATTATTAATAATAATAATAAAGGCTCTAGGAAAGGGAGGTTCAGTGGAAAGCCTTTATAATATGAGTTCATAGGGTACCACGGCAGCTGGAATATTGACTTCTATTTTAAGCCGCATTAATGGAAGTTCTGAAGAAATGTGTGCAAAACTGGGCAGGAAGAACACTAACAAACAATTCAGATGAACTGAATAGTAAAATTTGGCTAAAGATTGCCAAAGGGGGAACAAGGGAATGTTTAGCCGGAAGAAAACATTTGAGGTGATAAATGAGTTCCCATCCTCAACAACTGTCTTGTGGAAGAGGGATTTATTTTGTTCTGCTTGATCCCAGAGAGCAAAACAAGAACCAGTTGGGGAAATTGCAGAGAGGAAGATTTTTTTGGCTTGATTTACAAAGTTTTTCCTTGGTTTATAAGGGAAAACTTCTAAACAATTAGAGTTGTCTGAAAGTACAAGAGACTGTCTCATTTGGGACAGAATGGATAAGATGGAATAAAAGAATTCACTATGATTGGAGTTCTTCCACCAGAGGCTGGGTGACCCCATCTCCAGAAAGCCATATAGGAGATCCCTTCTCAGTTTTACGGTCCGAACCTCTTGGGTTTCTTCCAACTTTTAGATGCTGTAACATCCATGAATGGGGAGGAAGGTGTCCAAAGCCATACTTGAACATGTGAAATATCTGAAATGTTGTTAGTATGGGGAATTCTAACATGGTAACCTCACCCAAGGAAGATATAATACTTCTATGATATAATAGATAAGTCCTAGAAAGTTGTCTCAGGCGACTTGAAGTAACCAAACATGTTTGGGCAGAGAAGAGAGGCAGCATATGCTGGAGAAGCCAGACCGCCAAGCTTGACCACAGTTTCCCCTCAGACTCTGATAGGATCCTAAATCCAAGAACTTTGGTAACAGCCCAGTGTCCTCAGCCATCATCCTGAGGGGCAGCCCTTATGGAGGTGCAGCCCAGTAAAGTTCCTTCAGAGGATGCAGCCACAAGTAAAGATCTAGGGCAGTGGGAAAAGTCCCCCTCACCAAAGTCCTTGGATCTGTCAAATGGGTCAACATCACAAACCAATACGATTTATTGATAGAAATGACATTAAGGAGGCCACCAGCTTTGTTGTTACACTATAGTTATTAAATATCTCCTATGTGAAGAGCACTGTACTAAGGACTCAGTAAAGAAATAAAGACAGACTCTCAGAGCTTGGGGCAGCTAGCTGGCACAATGGATAGAGCCCTAGACTTGGAATCAAGAACCCACATCTTTGTGGGTTCAAATCTGTTCTCAGACACTTACTAGCTGTGTGACCCCAGGCAAGTCACTTAACCCTGTTTGCCTCAGTTTCCTCATCTGTAAAATGAGCAGGAGGAGGAAATGGCAAATCACTTGAATGTCTTTGCCAAGAAAACCCCAAATAGGGTCATGAAGAATAGGACATGACTGAATAGCAACAGCATGGAACTTTCAGCGTGGAAGGAGTATGACAATAACTATGGTATAAAACATGGTAAAATTATAGGGTTATTGACCTCCAAGTATGTCTCCTCTATTACATTAGCCCTTTTTTAACAGCTATATTTCCATTACCCTTTGTCACATATTTAGCACTATCAAAAGTTCTCTCAATTAACAGGCCAACCCTTTAATTAAACACTATGAGGCATTTCAATCCCAAACTATCTTGTATTTAATTACAAAGTCTTAGTGCAGTCTTGAACCCACTTAGATGATCACTTTTGGGATATACTATATTTATATTTATTCACTTGAAATATATATAGTCTATGTTTCTCTCTCTCTCTCTCTCTCTCTCTCTCTCTCTCTCTCTCTCTATATATATATATATATATATATATATATATATATATATATATATATATATATATATATATATACATAGTAGGTTCTAAAAAAATGTTTGTGGTGATTGACTATCATACTAGGAAACCTCCCCCTCCCCCCAGCTCATATAAAACATTGTCTCATTAGTTCTCCTCCAGCCTGACATACAAAAATAGTTGATGTTTGTAACCCACAATTTCCATTTCTGTGGGTTTTTTTTCCACTGGACTGTGATTTTATGCCCATATCTTTTTGGTTCTTGCTTCTAATACCTTCATGTTAGTTATCTCTCCCATGTCTTCCTGTAACGTTGATAATTATCCAGGCCTTCAGCCAAGTCAGGACAGAGGCTGTAGCCACGTTCTCCCAAGTAGAAATCCCCCCTTTCTCCATGAGGGGAAGTTGCTGATAGCAGTTGGAGGAATGAAAGTGATTTTCTCTTTACTTACTCGAATGGGGATGTTGAGGCAGCCCAGGAAATCATCAGCATTGTCTTCCGAGGCTCCTGCCATCCCATTAGCCCGGGCTGATTTGACAATCTGTTTGAAATACCTGTAGGAAGAAAAAGAAAATGGAAGAATCCTGAACTCCTCAAATTCCCAGGTAATCATCCTCACTTGCTACTCTACCATTTAAGTTTTTTAAACATTTCCCTCCTTACTACTTAAAAGAAGGCTATCACTAGTTAATTCCTCTGAGCTTTTCCCAGAGGCCCTCTGCTGGCTGTGGCCCAAAACAAGCGGAGGCTTTGACAGAGTCAGGAAGCGGAGGCCCGCAGAATCCACAGACCGCCATCATCCACAAGTGCCCCGTTTCTGCTGTGCGCCTCCACACTGGGAGCCCCTTCCACCTCATTCCCTCATCCATCTCCTCACCCTCTCGCCGCCTCAGCCAAAGTGGGAAGGGCCAAAGCTAACCTTTGTTTGAGAATCAAACATTCAGAACCAGGGAGCCTCCTCAGCAGGCCCAGAAGGATCCCTCCCCATCTCTAAGCCCCTGCAGCCCCCACTGTTACACTTGACTTAGGGCTGCCTTCATGATTTCAGCTGTGTGACTCGGCTCTCCACCATTAGCCTGTGAGCTCCGCCAGGGACAAACCTACTTTCCAGCGGTTCTCTCTCCCCGTCCTTCTCCCACACCCTTAGCCTGGGGCAGGGTGAAGACCAGTGCGTCCGGACAGGGCCAGGAGCCTGGGCTGGCACTGAGCTTTCTAACCCCCCCCCCTCCCATCCCCAGCCCACCGTTTTCCTCCGGCACAACGTTGAGCACCCATTGCTGGTACCTGCCCATTCCTTTGAAGCCAATCACTTCGTTAAGCTTTTTGCAGGCCTCCGCCACAGAAACATCATCATCATGGTCCCTGAAAGACCCGGGAGACGGGCTGTGAGAAGCCGACCTCCCAGCCAGCCCCAAGTCCTCCCCTGCCCGACCTACCATATGTCCAGATGCAGCTGGTCGTTGGCAGCATCGTCTATTTCACTGGCAGAGAGAAAAAGACCGCTTGTGGCTCAGGCCTGGCCAGGAGAGGGAGAGCCCTCCTAGCCCATCCCGAAGCCAATTTCCAGGGATAGCCCTGAACCCTGAACCCCCATGCTGTGTCCTTCCTCACCCAGCGGGTGCGGTGGAATGACCACATGGGAGTCAATGGAGGCAGCCTGAGAGCAGAAAAGGAATGCTAATCCGTGCATCGGACTGCTGAATGTGCTACTGTGTGATCCTGGACAAGACGGGGACCTAGATTTCCTTATTGATCAAGGGATGGGGTTAGGCTAAGTGTCAGCTTTCAATCTACCATTCACTAACTCGTGGGCAACCCCCCCCCTCCATCTGGCCCTCATTGCCCCGGGGTCCTCGCTTTGCTGACTGGGCTGTCTCCTGGATCCCGTGAGATAATGGATGGGAAAGTTCTCCACAGTCCGAGGCTGCTAATGAGAGCTCAGGACAGTCAGGAAGCAGGAGACCAGGGCTAGTCCAGCCTCTGCCACTAATGGCTGCGAGATAAAATGCAACTGGTTGCTCTGTGTGAGTTTGTGTTTCTGATCTGTAAAAGGAGCATCCCCTGCTAGGGCTGGGCTGTTCTAGCCTTTGGGGTCCCTCTTTTCTCCCCATTTCCATGGTCTTTGTTGGTCAGCTGTCTGAGGCCAGGGCGCTTTTCTGGCCCCAGGGGCTGAGCTGCACCCCAGTCCTGGGTCCTTACAATAAGAAGTGCTCATTCCAGACAGGGTTCAGAGTGCTGTTCTTGACCTCGGTGACCTGGATGTACTTGGCTGGGAGAACATCTCGAGCGCTGTTGCGTTTCTCCACTTTCTCCTTTCTTTTGCGAAAACTGAATTTCCTCTCTTTCTTTTCCCCCTGCTCGCGGGGACTCTGGCCGATCAGGATGCCCAGCATGCAGTATGGGTCACTGAACCCTGCGTAGAGGAAGCGCTGTTATCTGCTGCCCGCTATCCATCCCAACCCCCATACCAGGCCTCTGGCCCTTAGGGTCTGCTAGAGAATTTCAAACTACTTTTGGTATTAACACAAGAAGGAAAATATCCCCCCACCCCAAGAAGCAAAGGCCGTGGATAGAAACCCATTGCGGCCTAGATCTGCCTCTAAGCCTAATGGCACACTCCCACTTTCTGCTCCTAATTTTCCTCTCTCCACCTACCTCCATAGAAATTGGGAGTCAAGGAAGCTCCTGACATCATCCCTGCTAAGGCCCCGGCCCTGTCAGATTCTCTCCCACCAAACCCCAAGATGACAGTTATGGTTACATTGTAGTCACTTTTGTGTAACTAGGGAGCAACTTCTCGGAACTACAAATTAACTAAACTGGATCTCTCTAGGGCTTGGCCCCCAGCCCAACACTCTGGGGCCAGGAAGTCTCTCTTCAGGAACAATACAAGCAGAGGAATCAAGCTGGAAGCATGAGATCCGAAGGACAGCTTACTCACCATTGGCATCCTTGGCCAGGAGGTTCTTAGCCCTCACAACTGTGACTTTCAAAGAGTACGTGGGAGGCTGAGAGGAGAAAGGGGCCAGTGAGTCTTTAAGCCCCCAGCTTGGGTTTAAGTACCTGAGAGAGACACCTCCAGTACCTGCCGGGAAGATGCTGTAGCACTATAGCTAGTGGGAGTTCTTGGGAGTGTTTGGAAGCCCCATTGTTAAGAGGGAGAGAGGGATGCTTTCTTAACAGGTGATTACAAAGCTCCCTCTATCAACCTTTGGGATCACCACGGGCTCTTCTAGACAAAAGGGACCCCAGAACACCCAGAGGGAAAAGGAACAGGAGCTAGGACTGGGGAAGACTGTGGCGGGCTGAGGAGGGAGCAGAACTAGAATTCAGAAAGCTGAAAATGAATGGGCCACAAGAAAAATGGGCATGGGATTCCACATCATCCTCCCCTACCCAAGGGTCCTCTCATTACCTTGGCCCCTCTCACTCGGTGCAGGGCTGCCTCCAGTTCGGAAGAACTCATACTGAACACCTAGGGATGTGGGGCAGAGAACAGAAGGGCTCACTAGCTGACCTGGCAGCCAAGCAGGGCTCCCAGGGACCGTTCAGCCAGGAGACCCACTGGCCATTGTGGTCAGCCTTGTCTTGCAGTGAAACTGGTCTCCTGGCCCCCCCACCCCGCCCCAGATAAGAGCTTTTGAGATATGGGGGAGGAACAATGAGGATCTGACGCCTCATTCAGGCCTACAAAGGGGATTTCCCCCAAATTGTGAGACCAACACAGCCCCATATCCTGGGGAAAGGGCAGAGGACCGACTTCAAGAACATGCTCAGCCCCGTGGCCGGGACAGGACGATTCCCTCCTCTGCCCTTCCCAACAAGTGCGATGTTGGCATTTCTGCAAGACTTAGAACAGAGGATGCAAAGGGTCTACTCAGGTTTCAGGAATTCCATGCTTGTATAGAAACTTCTTTTTTTAAAATTCTGATATATGTGGAAATGCCCCCTTTTTCTCTTTTGTGTATGTGTGAATATGTGTTTAAATTCAGAATAATAAAAAAAGAAATACTAACCATCAAAAAACACAAAAGAATTCCATGCTTAATAATAATAATACCAGCTCACACTTTTATGGTACCTTAAGGTACTCATAGAGCTTTCCTCACAAAACCCTGTGAGGTAGGCAGTGCAAGTATTATTATCTCCATTTTACAGATGAATAAACTGAGGCCCAGAGAGGTAAAGTGATTTGCATGAGGTCACACAGCTGGGAAATGCTAAAGCTAGGATTTGAACTCAGGTTTCCTTAGCCCTCATCATAGCTACATCTATATCCATCACACTGTTATAAAAGAGTGTGTTTTATATAATGACTCCTTCCTGGACTTCAAATCTAATTCTCTTTATACAATCCCACACAGTCTCAAAATCCATTTAAAAAATAAATGAATGAACTTAGATTTGGAAAAGGAGAAGTATTCTCCTGGACTGGCGTGTGTCCTGGTCTATCTGAAGGCAAAGGGATGGCCCAGCTGGTGATAGATGATAGATATGGTGATAGATTTGGCTTTTCTCAACAATGAGGTGACTCAAGGCAAATTCCAATAGACTGGGGATGGAAGCTGCCATCTTCCCCCAGAGAGAGAACTATGGACATTGAATGTGGATCGAAGCAGAGTGTTTTCACCTTTTTTGTTTGTTTTCCTTCATATTTTTTTTTCCCATTTTGGTCTGATTTTTCTTGCACAACATGACAAATATGGAAATACGTTTAAAAGGATTGTACATATTTAACCTATATCAGATTGCTTGCTGTTTTGGGGAAAAGAAGAGGTGAGGGAGGAAGGGAGAAAATTAGAACACACAGTCTTAGAAAAATTAATGTTGAAAACTATGGAAAAGTAAAATACTCTTGATATCTTTTTTAAAAGGATTCCAACTTTTTCCTACTGGTTCCCAAAGTAGAAATCCTGTCCAAGTGGAGGGATATTTGGATCCCAGTCCAAGCACCTAATTTTGCATCCCAGTTAACTACCTTAGTAATCTTGGGCAAGAAGCATTCTATGTCTTTCTTCCCTTTCCAGCCAAAGTCCTACACTGGAAGTCTCTAATTTTTCTCTCACTCTTCTGAACCTTTGGCCAACTGGCTGCTGACTTCATTATTCCACTGAAACTTCCTTCTCCAAAGTTATCAACGATTTCTTAATTTTTCTCTCACTCTTCTGAACCTTTGGCCAACTGGCTGCTGACTTCATTATTC